>NW_023652437.1:0-5267 GCF_015228065.2 Penaeus monodon
TGTGTTGTGGTGTATTTTTGTTTTGTCGAATAATAAGGGAAATAAACTTAAATAAAAATAAAAATTATTATTTTAATAAAAAAACTTTCAGTTTCGAAAGAATTTTTTACGTTTTCTCATACCCTTGTTCTTTTTTATAAACTTCTATGCCACTCCACACGGGGGACCACGCCAAACACAATGAAACCCCCAAACCCTCCCCACAAATTAAAAGGTCCCCAAAAAACCAAACCCCACCCACACCCAAAAACCACACACCCCAAACCAACAAACCCACCCCCAAACACCCCGGCAAACCCACCCAAAAAAAAAAAAAAAAAAAAAAAAAAAATAAAAAAAAAATAAAATATAAAAAAAAAATAAAATATATATATAATATATATATAATATATATATTTTTAGGTGTTTGGTGATATGTGTTTTGTGTGGTGTTTTTATGTTGTGGTTTGTGGTGTGTGTGTGTGTGTGTGTGTGGTGGTGTGTGGTGTTGTGTTGTGCCGACGTGTTGGTGTTGTTTGTGTGTGTGTATGTGTGTATGCGTGTGTGTGTGTTTGTGTGTGAGTGTGTGTGTGTGTGTGTTTGGGGTGTGTGCGGCGGGGGCGTGGGGTGTTGTGTGTGTGTGTGGTAGTGTGTGTTTGTGTGGTGCATGGTGTGTGTGCGGTTGTGCGCCGCGTGTGTGCTATTGTGAAATGTGCAATTTTTAAAAAAATACGAAGTCAGTATTGGGTGAGAGTAGCTAAACAGTATAATAATTCTTTTCGATTTTTCTGAAAGCTTTTTTTTTATGTAAAAAGTCCCCATAGTTTCGCTTTTTTTTCCCCTAAGTCGTAGCGTTTAAACTTAGGGCTATTCGATCAACTGACGAAAAGATAAGTTTGCTTTTTTTTATCTCGAGCAACTACTACGAGTGGTCCAAGGGGGGGTGAAAAACAAGCCTAAAATCTACTCCCAATACATGTCGTATTATATCTGATATTTTAAACAAAAAACTTTTTTAATACTGATAAAAAAGGATTTTAAATCCGTCTCTACTTTTATTGAACGTAGCAATTTTATTTTTCCCCTTGTTTTTGTCGGGGGAATCAAAGTTTGATAAACTTTTTTTAAATTTTACGAAAAAAATACCATTAGTGTGGAAAAAATATCTAAACGTTTCTTTTTTCCTTGACAATAGTTTGAAGAGGAGCCATCTAGAAAAAAAAAATCACGAATCGTATTTGATATTTTTATTTTAATAAATTCCTGAACATTCATTCCAAAAATTGAAAAAGAAAAAAAATATATGGTATAGGACGTCTAAAACACACAAATCCGGGGTGAAAACGAGACCCCAAAGCAACACCTTTTCAAGATGGACGCAGGCAGCCTAAAATTTGCAAACAGAGGCCGCATCATTGGACGAGGGAAAAGAAATTCTCTCCGGAAAAAACCCGAGAGCCGGGTATCCCCCGCTCGATGGTATACAGGGAAGAAGGGGAGAGGAGGGCACCCAAACGGCCGCCCTCGTTCCGGATCCCCCCTTCACCATGACAGCAAAAAATTCATAAAAGGGCAGAGGGTTTCAAAAAAACTTATCAAAGAGAGTTTTAACAAACGACATTGCCACATCCCCCAGTTCGCCCACCGTGTGGGAGAGGCACGGGAGGTCCAAATTGCTGGATGAGAAAAAAGGGTGTAATTTGTCATAGATTAGTTCAAATTTGTAAAGATATGTTTTATACACAAATAGTGCCCAAATTCATATTTTATTTCATATCATCTTTTTAACTTTCAGTGTGACGGGGACGACATATCTATGAAATGGCGAAAAAGGGCCACATAACCAAAATAAGTGGAGTGGTTTTTCAGCTGGTGTGCTGAACCCCCGAAAAAGGTGCGAGATTCGGGTTTAGACAAATTTTTAAAAAATTTTTAGAAGAAATATTCCTTTCCTTCAGCACGTCGCTATCATGGGCCCTCCTGAAAAACCATATTCGCGCAGGAAATGCCAATACACACATCAAGGGCATTTACAAGTGGTTGGATTAAAAACCAAGGAAAGCCTCCGCGCCCAAAGCAGGCATGTGACTAAAAACCCGATGAAAAATTTTGGGGGCGAATTTGCAATTTTGGGCAACCGGCTGTTAAAAAAGAAACTCCAAATATTTTCATATGCAAAAGGGAAGGGAGTTTTACAGGGAAAACCGGGACCTCACGAAGCACGTCTCTCTCCCCCGGGGGTTCTTTTTTTGAAACGTAGATTGTTCTTTTATGGCTGTCCCCAATTTTGGACTTTCTTTTCTACAATTACCATTTTTTTTTTCAAAAAAAAACCAATAAAAAATATCTCCGAATTAAAAGCCCTAAAATTTTTCGATTTGCTAATCACACGACAAAAAAATCTTTTTTATTTATGTAATTATTTTCCTATATACTATTTTTTTCTATAAACAAATTTTTTTGGTTTTTTCGCAGAAGGGGTTCAAAAAGAGTTTAACCATTAAAAAAGGATTCAAAAAAAATTTCAACAAAAAACGCCATGAATAATTGTAGCCCTACACGGTTTTGCGTCACTGTTCTAAACAATAACAAACAAATTTTTGTTTATTTAAACGTGTTTGGATCTACGAAAAGAAAAAAAGTCTTTTTCCAATCAAAAACATATGAAAAATAATATGAAAACTTGATCCTGTGACAAAAAACAAGTTGCCCTTTTTTTTAACCTACATATACTGCAAAAAAGATTTGGGACTGACAAAAAAAAAGGAAATAAAGATTTAAAATGACAATAAAAGTATAGCAAAGATGAATGCACATTTTTCAGAATTTAAAAAGATTTTTCTCGAGATATAAATTTACAGCACATGTACTGGGAGTAAATTTTTTTGACTTGATATTACCTCTTTTGGGAAACACCCAGCTAGTTTTTTTCCCCAAACAAAAAACCAAACATGAACGAATTGACATAATTTTCTTACCATCACCAAATATTGACTTAGATTTCCATAGACGCTACACACACACACACACACACACACACGAGCGCGCGCAAACACACACAAACACACCCAACACACACACACCCGAGCGCGGATACCACCACACCACACACCACACACACCACACCACACCCAAAACACACCACACACACACACAACACACACACAACACACACCAACACAGATAAAACATTTTTTTCTGTCTATTTTGTTTGGGAGCGAAAAAAAAAAACGAAAAAACCCAGTCCGGGCAATAGCCGCATTTGTGTGTAATACGGCAACGAGAAGCAATTGCATGGGTGTCAACAATTTCGCAAAATTTTTTTTGACTTAGCTGCTATACATAGATTTAAAGAATGAAGCATTTTTAATTTCTAGAAAATGCAGTATAATTTAAAATTTTGTGTTTAAAAATGTATGTGGTGTGTGTGGTGTGTGGTGTGGTGTGTGCGTGTGTGTGTGGGGGTGTGTTGGTGTGGTGTGTGTGGTGTGTGGTGTGTGTGGTGTGTGTTTTTGTGTGTGTGTGGGTGTGTGGTTTGTGGTGCGTGCGCGTGTGGTGGTGTGGGCCGTGTGGAATTTATGCTGACCCAAATAGCAAATAGAACAACGAAAAAAAAACAAGAAAACAGAATTGCCAAGGGCTGTTTGCTGCTTAGGGCATGCATATAAACATATTAACACACACACACACCACGCATACACCCCACACACAAAACAACAACCCCAACACACAACATACACACAACGCACGCAACACACATACACAACATAAATTTTATATATGTAATATCTGTGTGGTGTGTTCTGTGTTGCGTGTATACTGCATGTAAATTTATAATTATCTACACTATTTCTCAAATAACAACCCAAAAAATCGGCGAAACCAAATTTTTTTCCCGTCGCGATGGAAAAAATCAAAACCCATTTCTCAACCTCGCAACGCAACATTTTTTACGCTTTATAAATATTTAAAAGTGAAAACTTTCCGTCAGGCACTTGCTGTTGAGCAGTCTATTAAAAAACAGAGAGTGGATTTTTCCCCCTCGCGGAATCAGATCGTTTTTCAAAGGTTCAATTTGCTCTAAAAGTACTCAATCCCTTTTATGAACGTGAGCAGGAAAAGGGCTCTTTAAAATGTTTTTATCATATAAGTATCTGATTTTTTTTTTGTCTCTGGCGGATTGTGTTTCAGCATGAATGTAGATGTAACCTTTAGTATTGCTGTAGGGTGTGCTATATGTATGTGCACTACCAGGAAGGATTGTGTGTCTGTTCGTTGTTCCATAAAGAACATACGGAGACTGGTGATCTAGTATCGCGTGCTGGAGTCTGTACTTCTGTGTATGTTAATATGTGCATATGTGGAAGTGTATCCAGTGTCAATGTGTACGTTAATATAAGCAAATACATATACGTATAGGTGAATGAATGCATTAATCAAAGTGAATTGGCATATTCGAAGACTTGCATCTTTATCTAGCTATCTATCTAATCATCTACCTATCTATATATGTATATGCACACACACACTCGCATTCACGCACACACACACACACACACACACACACACACACACACACACACTCCCTTCCTCTCCCTCTCTCTGACACACGCGCGCATAGTTATTTATATGTATATATATATATATTTTATATATAGATATATATATATATATATTATATATATATATATATTATATATAGTATTGTGTGTGTGTGTGTGTGTGTGGTGTGTGTGTGTGTGTGTGTGTGTGTGTGTGTGTGTGTGTGTATGATATATATTATATACATACACACACACACACACACACACACACACACACACACACACCCCACAACACCACACACACACACATATATATAGTATATATATATATATATATATATATATATATATATATATATATATATTAATATATAGCGATATAAATAATAGATATATATAGATTTTATATACATACTTATATATATAAAAGATATATATATATATATATAAAATGTATATATATATAATATATAATATATATGTATATATATAAATATATATTTATATATATATATATATTTTATATATGTATATATTATATATTATATATCATATCTTTTATAATTATATCTATCTATCTAACTATCTATATTATTAGATATATATATATATATTATATATATATATATTAATATGTATGTTGTTTGTATGTGTATTTGTGTTTATTGGGGTGTTGTTTTTTTTCTTTGTGGGTTGTTGTGTGTGTATTATGTTTTGTATTTTTATATGTGTGGTGTTTTTTTG
>NW_023652438.1:0-5267 GCF_015228065.2 Penaeus monodon
AATTTGTGCCTCGTATATCACTCTTATAGAGTTCCCCTGATCAAGGAATCTTACCCTCAGTTAAGTATAAAGCTTCCTACTTTATTTCTTACCAAATCGGGACGATTTGGGGTAGCATGTAGAGCGATATAAAAAGCATTTATATTTAGAGTTTAACAACGCAAACGTCTGACCTGAGAAAATATGATCAAGTTACAATACACAGATGTAACCTTCTTAATTACCGTGTTTCGCATATCACCCAGGGGTCGGACAAAGACGCGTCCCAGGCAGTCCCCGCGACTTTGCCCTTTTTGGGAGAATCTGGTCATTTCCGCATCATAGGAAAATCACCCTCAGAGCCCGATCAAAGGGCGGACCTATGAATTGCGATGATCCACAGCCAGCCAGTCAGGAAATAGCGACCAAAGCTGACATTTGGATCAGTCACACCTATTTTCATCGCCCTGTTTTGCCCGAGATATACCGACGGTACCGAAGACACACTTGGTCTACCGATCTCAACTGCTCACACCAACTTCCAATTCATCTGCACCCACGAATTGTGTACCAGTGCTAATCTTGATCTTATTTCCAGAGTCATTTCTTGTCACATATATATTATATCGTCTTTATTTCCAGAGTTATTTCTTGTCAGTATATATATCGTGTCTATATACTGTGATTATTGAAGTTAAAATATATTTTATGTATCAGCTGCTGTGTTTGACACCAAGTTTTTTTTCTCTATGTGTGGATATTAGAGTAATCTTTTTACCCATCACATATATATATATATAAATATATATATTATAAAATATATATATATATTATATATATATATAAATATATATATGATATATATATATATATATATATTAGATTTTAGTAAACATATGCATTGGCGTTTAATCTATTTGCATCAGCTAATGAAATGTGACATGTACTGTTTACATCCGACTGCAGACATAAATTCCCAATATAGCCCAGTTTGTCTTGAAAACTGACTTTGACAAATTTTAGAATCGCAGCAGAAGATAGCTATTTTTTTGGGCATACGTTAGGAAAATATATTGACAAGGGGAATCGGAGCAGAATATATGCCTGTTGCATGCATCAAAATATCGATGTCATCACAGCCCGAACGAAGGCTTTTATGTTTCATATGTACGCATCTTGTATGATGGTGATAATGATTCCGGTCTTTTATTCATACGTAACAATGTTCCTTTACAAAAGCTGTAAATTCCGATGATTTGAACAAAAGAAAATATACATCCTCTTTCCCTTTGCCGAAGGGACCTCTTAAGTAAAGAATTATTTCAATAACGAGTAGGCGAGTCTCCAGGCAGGCCCACAGCCCATCTCTAATCCTCGCAACAGGTCTCATCGAGCTGCCCAACCATTTTCCTAGGTCATACCCGGGGCAGTCATCACAGGGAGACAAGCTAGGTGGCCATATACCTGTTTTGGCGATCCCGATTATGCAAAGAAAACAGGTCCCATGCCTCTAAAGGGTGTAACCGCCATGGACACGCGGTCCGCCAACTGCCCCCCATGATCCGGGAAGGGACTTGTTAAAAAAGGGCACAAGGTGAGACCCCAAGCACTGGTTTTGCTTCCATAGAGAAAAAAGGTAGTATCAAGGCCCTTTGAAGACACGCAGCGGCCCTTCTGCATGGGTCCCAACATTCCAAATGTCTGTGATGAGTTCAGGGCTCCTGTTGCCAGCCCAATCCGTCTACTGACTTCCTGGCTAAAACCAGAGATAGGGATACGCTCCCAAGGATTAAACTTTCGTAACTTCAACGTCCTCGCCGAAGCATGGTAACGAAGGGTTTTCCTCAACGGGCCCCCCAAAGCCCCTGAATCTTGGTCTTGGTACGGGGAACCTCTAGGCCTGGGGGCTTTGCCTCATTGCTAAACATAAAAGGGCCCCACAAGTGATCCGGGACTCAGTAGGATGGCAACCGCGGCAAAGAAAGTCTAGACCTTAATATTGCCTAGTGTTGCCCCAACGATTTTGGGCTATAGCTCTGCCCTTACCAGCCCAAAACGGGTGTTGAAAAGTATTGGTGCAAGGACGCGCTTTGCCTCACCCTAAATTTTGACGGGAAGAAGTCGAATCCCCCCACCACACTTACGCATTTCGTACCAGTATAGAGGTTGCTTCGGGGCCATAATCGGGTTCAAAATTTTCCGGTTCAGGATCCCCCATAGCTTTTCCCGAGCACCGATCAAGCCTTTTGAGGGAGTAGGCTGCAAGCAACCCACAACCAAACTCACGAGGCGTTCCAAAATTACCGAAGCGCTATTACGGTCTATCGTGGACTGCCGGGAGAAAACCCGACTGCTCAGTCTCTGATCCCTCGAGGGGGTTTCGGATCCTTTTTCAGAAGAAGTGGGCGAGAACCTTGCCGGTATGTGAGCAGTGTAGCCAGGGTATTCTACAGTCCCAACGATCCCTTTGACTTCATCCCCTCTGGCACTTGACCAGCCCCTCAGCAGGTCAGGGGGATGGTACCAGACGCAGATGGAGCAGGACTGTATGCGGGCCCCCCAAAGATAGGTTCCCCTCCACCTTTACAGTTCGCAGGGATTCACTTTCCCTGCGGGTTTCCCACTCTTCAGTTGGAAATCACCATTTAACCTCTGTTGGGGTAGGAGGTTCCTCGCTGATGGGTGGGTTTGGGCACAGGCACTGAGACTCGCTTGCATCCAGCAACTGTTGGGGGGTTCAAAATCTCAGCCCTTTCACACCCCAACATGTCTGAGATGTCCTCCACCCCTAGGGCTGCATTCTGTGAGGAGGGATTTAGATTCAGTTTTCCAGGGTTGGTAGGCGGGCGAAGGTCTTTAAAAAAAGAAATGGCCTTCGCCCTCCTCACAAGTTTCCTGATAAAACTTTTCCTTCCCCCCTTCTCAGCAGTGCCGACCCCTACCAAATGGAACGACGCAAGATTTGATTCCCATTCACCCGACCCTTGCGACACACTTCAGGGGCCTTAAGTCTCCGGGGAGAGGGAATTCGCCTTCCCCTTTGGGCATAAGCCAATGGCTCCTGGCTGTTTCGAGGTTAGCACTTGAAAACTCCCAAGAGCAAGGGGCCCGTCGTTTTTGAGTTTGGAATCGGTCGAGACTCCCAGGGTTGAACCCACAGGCACACTCCTCCTCCCCTTTTTGTCGTGAAACACCTTGGGTGGGCCCCGGGGGGCGGGAGTTTTTAAGTGGATCCCCAGGGTAGCCCCAAAAACCCGCCTATGGTCGGTGCCAAAGAACTTGGCACTCCGGTAAACCCGCGTTTTGGAGGATCCCCCACGCGTGCTAACAAGAATGTGGCGATCTCCTTGGGCCCCTGTACAGCGATGCTGGTTTGGGGTCTGGGACCAGGACCGAATCCTCATTTTTTGGGGTAGCAAAATCCCAAAGAAGGAGGCATTCACGCTGTGGGATAGTCCCAAGCCATGGGGGCCCCAAGACTCCATAGCCAGCTCGGTCACACCGGATCCGGATTTGAAGTCACCCAGAAAAATGCGAATATCTCACCGGGGCAAAGTCTGCCAAGATCGGTTTTGGGATAGAACCCTTTCACATCAATTTTTTAACACGGTAGGGGCGATACAGCAATAAAAGACAAGAACCAAAAGCTGCTTTAGTTCAATGCCATAATACGCTCATCAACCCGGGTCACCCAACAGCGGGCTGAGTCGGGGTGGAGAGGTATGGTACACCCTGGAGGTGGTGACCATTGCTGCGGCCCGACCAGTAGTAGGGGGTAACCACCCCCATGAGGGCTGCTACCAGGGCTTCTCACCTCTGTGAGGGCAGCCCCTAAATCCCAGTTTTCTTCAATTCCCAGATAGCAAGGTAACCCCTCATCCTGCCGCAAGGACCAGTTCCCAAACGCCCACCCGGAAAGCATGCCTGAGATTAAGCCTTGGGTGGCACTTGGGTGCACGCCACCTCTGCCCCCACCGCCGACACAGACCCAAATAAAGGGGGTCGGCGGCTGTGGGACCGCCTTCCGCCGTGGGGTTTCCCAAGGGCTTTGCCCCACAAGAAGGTAGGTTGGCGCCTGCCGGGGACGGCGGGATGAGAACTCTCGTTCCAATCCTGTGCCTGACATTGCCCTCCCGCGGGACCCACAGCCCCCCTTTAAGCTGGGTGGGAGGGCAAAACCCCCTTCCCCCCCGCATTTCCCTTTTTCGTTTACGTTCCAGTGGGTCTTTCTGGGGGGGGGAGGGCGGCAAGGCCCCCTCCCCCAAACCGCCCTATACCCCATGGTGGCTAGGGGGGAGGAGTTGGTAAGAGCAGAGCGTGTCCCCACGCTGGTGGGCCATAGTCCGTACTCTGGGGCCCCCGGCTCCGAGATCCCCCCAGATTTGCCTGGGATGCAGGTGCCCGTTTCCCAGGGTGGCCCCGAGGAGGCCTGCAGAAGTCTTGATGAGGGAGAGGTGTGACCGGCAGGGGAGATTATGCAAAAACTGCCCCTTTTTGCACAGAGCAACCGGGGGGAAACTGCAAGCGAGAAAAAGGGATGCAAAACTTAACACTATCTAGGCTACCACACCATCACTTCACTTCACCATGCACGTGAAGCACCCACCCATGTCAACCCTCACCAGCAATAAAATATCCCGTATAGTAAATTCCTTTTCCTTACACAAACAATCCTTTTCGCTGTAAGTGGCTACTCTGTAAGCAGGATTTTACCAATAGTTGGTTACTCACATCGAAAACTTTTACATCCCTTATGGGTTTTCCAGCTTTGTTAAAAAGACTAAAAACGCGGGGGGACCCCCTCACGCAGCACACGGAGCCCGGGGGCCCCGATGGCGGTTTTAAGGGTGTGGAAATGCTTTTTTATATAAATATGCATGGTAAAACAGGATATACACACACACACACACATAAAACACAGACACACACACACACACACACACCTCTCTTCTCTCTCTCTCTCTCTTCTTTTCTCCTCTCTCCCCTTTTATATATATATAATATATATAATATATATTATTATATATAATGTATGTTTTTCAGGTGTATATATATGTATGTATATAAGTATATATACATTATTTCCCCCCCACATATAAAATGTAGTATGTTTTATATATATATATTATATATATATATATATATATATATATATTATATTACATATACACATATATATAACATATATATATATATAAAATATTATATAATATTATATATATATATATATATAAAAGATAATGTACACACACACACACCCCACACACACCACACCCCCCACACACAAC
>NW_023652440.1:0-5265 GCF_015228065.2 Penaeus monodon
AAAAAAAAAAAAAAATATATTTATATATAAATATTTTTTTTTTTTTTTTTTTTTTTTTCTTTTTTTTTTTTTTATTTTTTAAAAAATAAAAATTTTTAAAAAAAAAAGAAATAAAATAATAAAATAAAAAAAAAAAATATTAAAAAATAAAAAAATAGAGATTAAAAAAGAAAATTCCCAATTCATTTTTAACGAAGGATTAAAAATCACTACAATCGTAATGTAAAACCTTTATTTTTCTTCTTAAATTTTCCAAATTTCTTGTTTCTGAAAAAAGCAAAAACAAAAACAAAAAAACAAAACAAAAAAAAACAAAAAACAAAAAGGATTAAATTTTTTTTTTTGGTTTTTTGTTTTGTAGCTTCTTGTTTTTGAGTTTTATTTTTTAAATAATAAAAATTTATAAAATTATGATATATAATAATAATTAATAAAATAACAGTAATAATAAAAATGAAAGATGTAATAATAATAAAAATAATAATAATAATAAAATAATAAAATAAAAAAAAAAAAAAAAAACAAAACACAACAAAAACCAAAAAAAAAATTATATTTTTTTTTTATTTTTTTACAATAAAATTAAAATTTATATATATGAATATTGTATCTTTTTTAAAATTTTATGAATAAAATAATAATAAGAAATAATAATAATAAATAATAAAATAAAAAAAATAAAAAATAATAATAATAAAAATAAAAATTAAAATAATAATAATAATAAGATAAAATGAAAATGATAATAATATAAATAATAAAAATAAAAAATAATTATTAAAATTTATTATTATAAGAAATGATAATAATCAAAAAACAAAATAATGTAATGATAACAACAACGATGATGATAATAATGAAAATGAAATAGCACAATGAAATAATAATAATTATTATATCATTTTTGTTTGTTTTTCATTATAATTATTATTATCATCATCACATATCATCATCATCATCATCATCATCATCATCATCATTCATCTCATCATCATATCATCATCATCATTATTATTATTATTGGATTATTATTTATTATTTTTATTATTATTTTTATTTTTGTTGTTGTTGTTGTTTTTTGTTGTTGTTGTTGTTGTTTTTGTTTTTGTTGTTGTTGTTGTTGTTGTTGTTTTTTGTTGTTGTTGTTTTGTGTTGTTATTATTATTATTATTATTATTTTTTTAATTATTATTTTTTTATTATAATTATTTTTTATTATTATTATTATTATTACATTACATACTATCATTTTTACATTAGCATCTTTATTTCGCCGAGTAAACAAAACCCAAATTTAAAAAAACTACGCGTAACTTCAGTAACTGCCGAGATTTGAACTTGACCCTTGCCCCTTTCACCTTTGCATAAAATTTAATTCGATGGTGGATGGGAAAAAGGGGAAATTTAAATTTCAAGGTTTTTGTATACTTGGAAAGTATGGACAAACTTTATTAGAAAATTTTCGAGGAAAGAGAGTGAACTCGATAATAAGATAGACAAAGAAAAACGATATGTGTAAATAGCCCCTCGTCTAAAAAAAACTGAAATTTATTCATTTTAGTCTGTAATTTTTTTTTGTTCTTTTTAGATATTTTTTTTTTTTTTTTGTTTACGTTATTTTGTATGCTTTGTGTTTTTGTACACGTGCTTTTTCATTTTCTTGAGAGAGAGAGAGAGAGAAAAGAGAGAGAAGAGAGAGAGAGAGAGGGGAAGAGAGAGAGAGAGAGAGAGGGAGAAGAGAAGGAAATTATTATATATATATATATATTATATATATAATATATTTATTTTATATATATATATAATAATATATATATTTTGAGAGGAGAGAGAGAGGAGAAGAGAGAGAGAGGAGGAGGGGCGAGAGAGAGGAGAGAAAGAGGGGGCGAGAGGGGAAGCGAGAGCGAGAGCGAGAGCGGGGGGAGAGAGGGAGAGAGAGAAGAAGAAGAGAGAGAGAGAAAAAGAAGAAGAAGAGGAGAGAGAGAGAGAGGAGGGGAGAGAGAGAAGAGAGAGTGGAGAGTGAAGCAAGGCAAAAAAGCAAACAAAGAGGGAGAGGCCACGGGGAAGGGGGGGGGGGCAACATAGAGCCTGATCGAAGCCATTTAGCCGTTCCCGGGCAGTTTTGCATACTCTTCACAAGCTGAGAGATGGCGGTCTGTGGTCCTTGAGGGGGGAAGTGAGAAATACAAATGGCAGTTGGTGCGAGCGGGAGGCTCCGGTAAATTTAAAGGGGAGGGGAAAGGCGATAAACTGAGTGGTAGGGCGAGAATGGAACCCCATTGGTAAAGGGACCTTATCGAAAAGGGAAAAAGGTAGGTAAATTGTGAGAGTGGTTGTTTATAAACAGGTATGAAAAGGGGGGGAAATTTTGTGTGTGTGTGTGTTGGGGTGTGTGTGGTGTGTGTGTGTGGTGTGTGTGTGGTTGTGTGGTGTGGTGTTGTGCGCGAGTGTGTGTGGTGTGAGTAGAGAGAGGGAAGAAAAGGGAGGGAGAGAAGAAACAAAGAAAGGAAGGAGACAGAGAGAGTAGAAAATATATATATAATACATACATATATATATATAATATATATTAAATAATATATTATAATATATATATATAATAATTATATATATATATTAAACGGGAAACTATCAAAAAGCACAGCAGAATTTTTGAAACGTGATTCTGTACAAAACAATACACACACCAAACCACACACACACAACCCACACACACAAAACACACACACCCCAACACCCCAACCAACAAACACACACACACACACACACACCACACAACGATACTGAAAATGAAATAAAATCGATAAGGGGGAAGAGGGCGGAGCTCGGCCGTGTTACAAGCGGACCGATTTTAAAAGAGTTCAACGTCGAAATTTAAATTTTTTGGAAAAAAGCTAAAGAGAAATTTTACCTCACCTTCCCCAAACCCCTCTTTGGAATTTTTCATTTTAAAAGAGAAAGTTTTTTTGCTTATTAAAATCTTTTCACTCGGGGAATTCTTGCCTGTCGTTTTATTTTTAAAAATTTTCATATTCATTTTCTGCAGACCCTTTTTTTTAAAGAGATATGTGCCGAGAACAATGTTAGAAAAATTTTTAGAAATTATTATTTTTGGATTTCGAAGATTTTACTATTCATAGGAGTTTTTTTGGGGTTTTGTACAATGAACAATTAATTTCCCTTTTTTCGAGGAACATTTAGTGGGGAAAAACATAATGAGTGATTGAACAAGACCAAAAATCGAAAAATGGGTTATTTCGTGCCTGATTCAAATATAAGATACACATTTGCAGAGGTTGGCGAGCTGTAAAGGATCCAGTTGCCCCATTCTGTATATTTTTCGAGGTGGGGTCTCCCCTTTTCTTTGTGAGTAAATTTTCAAAAGGGCTCATCATGCTGTCTTATACACTCCCAAGGGTAGCTGCGGGGGTGTTCTGGTAGCGCACACACACACACCCACACACCCCACACACCACACACACAAACACACACACACACACACACACACACACACACACACACCCCACACACGCACACAACACACCACACACACAAAAAACACAACAACACCACACACACACACAACACACACACACACACACCCCCACAAACATATAATATATATATATATATTATAAATAAATATATATATTAATTTTATTAGATATATATATATATATTATAATATATATATTAAAATATTTATATATATATAATATTAAAATGTGTGTGTGTGTGTGTGTGGTGGTGTGGTGGGTGTGGTGTGTGTGTTGGGGTGTACAAAACAAATATGAAACATATATTAGTTTAATACAATAAAAAAAAAGCCCCTCCTCCCCCTCAAAATCACGCAACAGACGAGAAAATAAAATAAAATAAAAACAACACAAAAAGAAAAGGAAGCGCAAAAAGAAGCTCATTTGAGGCACTGGCTGAATCAGCTGACAAACAGCTGATTCTCATTACAGGCCATTTTTTTCCTTTAGTTATTTGTACTGTCGACTTATTACGATGCTTCACTTCAGCTTAATTTTTTTTTCCTTTTTCGAATTCATATTGAAATGTTCAGTGGTATTTTGTTGGTTGTAACTGGTTGGTTGTATTTAGCATCTATTAATCTATATATGTATTTACATCTATTTCACTATATGTCAAGTTATTCAAATATGTAGTTATATATATATATATATATATATATATATATATATATATATATATATATATATATATAATACTAATATATATATGAATATATAATATATATATATATATATATATATATATATATATATATATGTATGTATGTATGTATGTGTGTGTGTGTGTGTGTGTGTGTGTGTGTGTGTGTGTGTGGTGTGTGTATACATATATGTATTATATGTATATATACATATATATATATATATATATATATATTATATATATATATATATATATATATATATATATATATTACTACACACACACACACACACACAACACACACACACACACACACACACACACACACACACCACACACACACACACACACACAAATATATATATATATATATATATATTATATATATATATATATGATATATATAATATTATGGGGTGTATAATATATATATATATATTATATTATATATATATATAAATATATATATATATATATAGTATATATATATATATATATATATATATATATATAGAGAAAGGGCAATTCCGGGGAACAGATCAGAAATGATAACATTCATAGAAGTGTAATTCACCTTTATATATATAATTCCTTTTATCATCCATCTCTCTTATTTAAACACTGAGTTATTTTCAAATACTTTTCGACAAAACTTATTTAGACATTTCCTATTAAACGTGACCATCGCAGGAAATTGACATGACTTGCACTCCATATTCAATGGATAATCAAAGGAAGATTGATTCTCTATTGTGAAGTGACCTTCTCTAGAGACAAATATCTTTTGAAGTTTTTCATTAATGTCTAAACAGAATCATTTTCGAGAACCCTTCGGAAAATGGATGTTTTGAATCTTTCATCTATGGTAATATATTAGATAATTTTTTCATTTGATGCTTGCAGAGATACATCTCCTATATACAAAACCTACATCTTGCATAGGATACAGACACACTTATATATACACGTATATAATATATACATACATCCACACATGCGTGCATAAATATATTATATTATAAAATATAATAATATAAAAATAAAAATAAAAAAAAAAAAAATACAAATTTAAAAATTTTTAAA
>NW_023652441.1:0-5265 GCF_015228065.2 Penaeus monodon
TTTATTAAAAAACCGGGCCGCCAATGAAATGGCCGGGCGAAAAAAATGAAAGGGGGGAGAGGGAAAACAAAAAAAAACAAGACTAGACAAAGTTGGAAAAAGTTGGGGCAAGTCCTCAGTAACTGACCCGGCCTTGGATGAGATAGGAATCTATAATAAATCATTATATAATTTCCCTTATATATATATATGGGTACTATATATTGAATATTGTTACATCCCCGCACATAATATTGTGGTTAAATTTTAAATATTCTATATGTTTAAGTACCCTAAGTAAGATATATCAAAAAATATGTTCTTTATTTTTGTTTGGTTGTGTAACACCGGTGGGGGGGGTTTTGTTGTGTGGTTTTTCGTATATGCATGGTGTTTTGGGGTGTGGTGTGTTTGGTTTTTAATACATAATATGAAATTAAATATAATTATTAGTATTATTTTATCTATTATAAAATATAATAGATAATGTTAATATATATATATATATATATAATATATATATATAATATATAATATATATTAAAGGTGTTTATTTTAAAATAATATATAATATTAATATATTATATATATAAAATATATATATATATTACACACCACATTATTATAAATTAATTAGTTTAATATAATATATTATAATATATTATATTATATACACACACACTATATATATATATGATATAAAATTAAAATTTATAATTTATTAATATATATATTGTTACATTATAGGTATACACAGGACACAAACACAAACACAACCACACACAATAGAGAAAACAGACACACACACACACACACACAACAACACACACACACCACACACGTGGATACAAAACCACACAAATAATGTATAAAATTTTGTATATGCATATAGTTATTAGGCATACTAAACATTAAATTAATATATAATTAACACACACATATTTTGGTGCGAGTATGTATTCATATAATATATTATATATATATATAAAATACTCTTTTAATATAATATATATATTATAAAATTTTATACACTTCATTCATCATCAGCTGGGCAGTCATGCAGGACGTGGGCCTTCCAATTTTTCAACTTTGTTGTCTTTGTTTTTGTTTCCAGTCTTGACCCAAAAATTTCATTATTCGTCGCGCCTCTTTCATTGGTTGGCCCTTATTTTATCTTATCTATAGCCAGTTGTTCATTCTTTGTCAATCTGTATCCTGTCTCCGATGTATATGCCCTGTCCATGCCCCCTTTTTTCATAAAAACATACATAAAAACACACACAAATATAAATATATATATGAAAATATAATATTTTAAAATATATTACATTATTAATAAATATATATATATATATATAAACAAAAAACACAAAATGGTACTTATACAGACACACATCGGAATATACAGACACATATATGAATATATACACATATGCATGCACTACATTTTACATACATACCTCCATTTACATACATGTGTCTCATCAGCAGGGTCGTAGCTTGACATTGTAGGGCTTTGGTTTTGGTTCCTTGAGGGTTCCCTTTTATAAGTTTGATGGAAACATTATATTATGAAATGTAAAATATGATACACTTTTTGGTTGAAAAAAATTACTTTTCACCCCAACAAAAAATTAAAAAAAACAAAAAGCGCCCCTCCTAAAAAAAAGGAAAAGAAAGAAAAAAAACGAATAATTTTTGATGATTTACATTTACTAGAAAATCCACCGGCAGGGATTTGGATTAAAGTTTTGAATACTGAAAAAATTTAAAAAAGTTTTTTTTGGGTTTTTCTATTTATTTTGTAAATTTCCCAAATTTTTTTTATCAACCCTCCGGGGAATTGTTAAAAAAACGAGCTACGCCAATAAACTGGTTAAAATCTCCTGTAGTCTTTAATTAACCCTGCCATTAATATGGTTTTAAGAATTTTACTATTTCTTCAAAAAAAATTTTGGGGGATATTATGAATTTTATTTTTTAATAAATTTACTTTTTCCCGTAATGGTAATTAAAAGGGTATAGGCTTTCTGGAATAAATGTCAGAAAAGACCCAAAGATACTGTTTTTACCCTACTTTTAAAAAGAGGAGAGGTTTTTTTTGTTTTAAAAACGGGACGGAAAAGGAAGTTTACAGTCTGTGGTTTAATCGATTTTAAAACTTTGTTTCTAATCCATAAAATTTTTTTTATCTCGTAAATTATATTTTTCCCAAATTTATCAAGCAAAAACCAGGGGGACCTTCAAAAGTAACATTTTAAACCCACATTTTTTGTAATACACCGGAGGGGGAAACTCGTCACAAGTCAAGGGAGTCTTTTGGGATGGTATTTTTTTTACGTCAAAAAGGCGGATTTTTTTGGACTTATAAAAAGTATAAAGGGGAAAACTTCCTTCGTCCCTTTAGTCCCTCGAAAGTCTGCTTTTAAAATTTAAAAAGACATTCAAGGGATTCCTTATTTGAATTTTTTCAAAAAATTTCTTAGTTTCCCTAACCTTTCCCCAAAAAAACCCCCCAAAAAATATTTTTAACATTATTTCGATTTATAGTTAAATGTACTTCAGGGGATTTGCCGTGGCCGCCCTAGTGGGGATCGCTAAACGCCCGTCCAGAAGCCCCCTACAATGCTATTCTTCTCCCACAACCCCCCCTTTCCACCCGTAAATACACTTTAAATACGCCGTAAACGACCAAAAAATCTGGGAAAGACTTCGGACATAGGGGCCCGGATGGGGGCAACACACAGGGATCCACTAGGGCCCTTTTTCCCCACGGTTGTCCCCAAAAAATACCTAAATGTGAAAGGGATTTGGTTTTGTGGCCGATGTACCTACGGGGGGAGAAACTCGTACCCCACCCCAAAGGCCTCCCCACGGTCCCCTCAGCCATCCTTTCAAGCCCCCCACTCCCTCTTATTTCTTAAAAAAAAGCATTAAAAGGGTATTTTTTGAACTCGGGGGCTTTATTTTACTATAATAAAAAACAATCTTCTTTTTTCCCCTTTTTCATTCCATATTCTATCGACCTTTAGTATTAGTAAAATCTTTCATGAATCTTCGAAAAAAAAGGAGAATACGGAAACTTCTGATTTTTCTTTGAGAGAGAGAGAGAGAGAGAGAGAGAGAGAGGAGAGAGAGAGAGAGAGAGAGAGAGAGAGAGAGAGAGAGAGAGAGAGACAGAGAGAGAGAGTTTGATTCAACAACTGTATGGTGCTACAAATGAAAACTTACATTAATTGTGCATCAGTTGGCATGGCGAATGATGTTATGAAATAGAGTACAAATGATGTTGCTGCTGATCCGATGTTTTAAGTAGTCTTCACTATGACTTAATGAATTATATATATATATATATATATATATATATATATATATATACATATATATATATATATATATATATATATATATTACATTTTTTTTTTTAACTATTCCACATGCACCACTGTCGATTGTGGCCTTAATCACAAAGATTTACAGCAGATATACATAAACACAGACAAAGACGCAAGTATACATATCATAGTGATTCTGAAAATCAATGGGATTTACTTTATGTCTAAAGTAAAATATATACAGACAAACAACTAATAATATCATGTCACATCACTCTAGTGTGCTCCTAGTAGTTGAGTCGCTTCTGTAACTGAATGCAGAGAGATATGCGTGAATAAGGCATACATTAAGATATTTGCCAAATAAACAAGAGATCAAAGTGGAAATTGGATTTTGTCCAAAACAGGTATATCAAAGGATACCTTAATCTCTCTTTCTTTCTGTGCAAACACACACACACACACACACACACACACACACACACACACACACACAACACATACACACAACACACACACACCACACACACACACACACACACACACACACAACACACACACACACACACACACACATCACACACAACAACACACACACACATGCACACACATATATGCATAATGACTTCTCTATGGCATATATATATATATATATAAAATATATATAATATATAATATAAATTATATATACATACATATATATATATATTATATATATATACTATATATCATATATATATAACATATATATATACATACTATATATATATTATATATATATACCACACACACACAGTACTTATTATCAACCTCACATTCCATTTTACTTAGAACTGCTAAATTAACTTTCTAATGAACTTTGGTTCAGTAATCACTTACTACACCTCTATACTTAAAGGTGGCTTTAACTAAATGTAGAATTTATTATTAGTATGTATTATATCGCAATCTCGCTCTGGCAACATGGTTCTGAAGGTATGTGCACAATATCTTAAATGGGCTTTAGTCTCTCATATTAAAGAAGTGGTCTTTAAATTTTCTACGTAAATAATACCAACAACTCTGCCGGTATTTGCTTTGATCACGCTTATGACTTCCAAAAGTTATAACTTTCGGTTTTCTATATATATCATGAACAGCTTATCTTGGCAATATCAATTAATCAACTGGCCTACAGGTACTTACACTGGCTTCACTTGTGGTCACCGCCATCGCTCGTCCAGATGGTCAGCCGATTTATAGCTATTCCGCAGCTAAGTACGACTTCAACTACGCCGTAAACGACCCACCATCAGGTAACGACTTTGGTCACCAGGAAGCCCGTGGCGGTGACAACACACAGGGGTCCTACTACGTCCTTCTTTCCGAAAGTTACATATACTGTGAACGGAGACTCCAGTTACGTGACTGATGTCACCTACGAGGGCGAGGCTCAATATCCCAGCCACCTACCCCTTCTTACGCTTAAGGAATAATACAGTACCGAGAATATTTATAGAACTTGGGTCTATGTTAACTTCATTATTAAACTAGCAGACTGCATTTTATTATGTATTTTTCACATCATTTTGATTATACTAAATCTGTGTTACTAGGAGTTTTAGATAAAAACAGTGACATGTTGGGGGACTTATTAATAACGTTACATAAAGATTATGTACAAATATATATAAATGATGCACAATTTGCACAAACACATACACTCAAACACACATCATATACAACATGCAGTGTATATACTTAGGCACACAGATACAGTGATTGCATTCATCTCTACATGATTAGATGTGTTTCGTGGGGACTCTCACAAAAACGAGAGCGAAGTCAATTGTCGATAGAAACAAGAAACTTCCTCTGAGTGTTCTTCAGTTGCTTGGGGTTGACTTCATTTATTTGCATTGTTCAAAGCCGTTTGGTGCAAGTGGCCCTTCTATCATGAATATATAAAACC
>NW_023652442.1:0-5265 GCF_015228065.2 Penaeus monodon
AAAATTTTTTTTTAAATTAATTTTTCAATTACTACCTCAAAAAAATAATAATGATAATAATAACAAAAATAATACTAATAACATATTAAACCACTAGCTTATTATTATTAACTTTATTATTATTATTTTTGTTATTTTTACCGAATAATAGATTTTTTGGCAAAGAACTAAAAATTAAGATAATGTATAATTAAAAATAATAAAATAATAATAATAATAAAAATAAAAATAATAAATAATAATAATTTTAAAAATATTCAAAGTTTCAAATTCCTTTTTCTCATTTTATCATTATTTTTGTTATGATTAATACATTCTGGTAATTATTATCATTATTACCCCTTAAATTGCCGAAATCACAAAGAAATCGAAAAAAAAGTCATTTTGGAGTAAACTCTCAAAAGCCTATATTTCGCTAGATTTTTTGCCGCTTTTTCGACCTTTTGGGAATGTTTTTTTCTTATAACTTTTTTATATTATTATGACACAATTCCTCTTATTATCTCATCGTTACATGATTATCATCATTATATCGTTATCATCATCATTATCATCATATAATCATTATCCCTCATCTTTATCATCTTATTGCAATTTATTATCACATTGTTGCAATTGTTATCATTATTTTGCAATTATTGGAGTTTATAGTATATATTTTTGGGCAATCATACTAATAACCACAACAATTATAGTAATAAACAATAATAATAACATAATACGATTTTAATAGATAATTTTATATCAGTATCTTAATTAGTATCGGTATTACTGTAATTATTACTGTTATAATATTTTTTGCAATTGATACTACCATACAAAGAATAATATAATGATACTATAACACTTAAATAATACTAATAACATATTTATAACACACTATCATTATTATTATTAATACTTAATACTTTTATTATATTGTTTTATTATTACAGATATAATAAGATTTTTTTGGCATGATTTATAATTAGATGAATAGTATCACTAATATACATATACTAATAATAATAATAATAATAATAATAATAATAATAATAATAATAATACTATAATAAAATAACTTTTAATAGTATTCAATGTTATCAAATTCTCTTTATTCTCACTTTTATCATCATTATTGGTTATGATTTATACAATTCTGGTAATTATTATCATTATTACCCTAATAATTGCCGAAATCACCAAATTAACTCGAAAAAACGAAATCTTTGGAGTATATGCGCAAAAGTCTATATTTCGCTAAGATTTTGCCACTTTTTCGACTTTTTGGGGAATGGTTTTTCTTATACCTTTTTTTATATTATATAATGGACAGGCAATTTCCCTCTTATTATCATCAATCGTATCTGATTATCATCATTTTATCGTTATTCATCTCATTATCATCATTCTTATGCATCATTATTTCAATTATTATCATCATTATTGCAATTGTTTATCATTATTTGCAATTATTGGAGTTCTAGTATATATTTTTTGCAATAATACTATACCTCACAACATAATAATAGTAATAACATAATATACACTAATAACGATTTATAATAATTTTTATTATTATTCTTAATTAGTATCGTTATTACTGTAATTTATTACTAGTTATAATAATATTTTTTGCAATTATACTACCAGTCAAATATAATAATGATATAATAACGATACTAATACTAATAACAATATCATAACCACTAGCATTAGTATTATTATACTTATACTTATTTAATTATTATTGTTAGTATTACGATATAATAATTTTTGGCACTGATACTAATAATTAAGATAATAGTAATAATAATAATAATAATAATAATATAATTAATAATAATCATAATTATATAATAAAATAATAATAATACTAATATACTAATAATAATTTTTAATAATATTCAAATATATAGGAAAAATCTCTTTATTCTCACTTTTATCATCATTATTTTTTATGATTAATACAATTCTGTAATTATTATCATTTATTACCCTAATCATTGCCAGAAAATCACCAAAAGAAATCGAAAAACGTCATTTTGGAGTATACTCTAAAAAGGCTATATTTCGCTCGATTTTGCCGCTTTTTTTCGACTTTTGGGATGTTTTCATATACCTTTTTATATTTATATACGGACACAATTTCTCTTATTATCATCATCGTTATCATGATTATCATCATTATTATCGTTATCCATCATCATTACATCATTATCATCATTATCATCCATCATTATCATCATTATTGCAATTTATCTCATTATTGCAATTGTTATCATTATTATAATCAATTATTGGAGTTATAGTATATATTTTTGCAATAATACTAATAACCGACAACAATTAATAATAGTATAACAATAATAATAACATAATAACGATTTTATAATAATTATTTATACAATTATCTTTATTAGTATCGTTATTACTGTACTTAATTACTGTTAAATAATTTAATGTTTTGCACATTATACCTACCAGTACAAATAATATACTGATAATAATTAACAATAATAATACTATTACCAATATTATACCACTAAGCATTATCACTTTATACTTATACTGTATTATTATTATTGTTATTATATTACAGTAATGTTTCGAATTTTTTTGGCAATGACTACTAATAATTAAGATAATATAATAATTAATCTAATAATAATAATAATAAATAATAATAATAATAATCAATAATAATAATAATACTAATAATAATATAATAATAATATACTTTTAATATAATTCAAATGTTATCAAATTCTCTTTATTCTCACTTTTATCATCATTTATTGTTATGATTAATACAACTCTGGGTAATTATTATCATTATTACCCTAATAGTTGCCGAAATCACCAAAGAAATCGAAAAAACGACGTCATTTTGGAGTATACGCGCAAAAGGCTATATTTCTCTAGATTTTGCCTGTTTTCGAACACATTTTTGGGAATGTTTTTTCTTATACCTTTTTTTATATTATATATGGACACAATTTCCTCTTATTACATCATCGTTATCATGATTATCATCATTATTATCGATTATCATTCATCATTATCATCAATTATCATCACTATCATCATTATCATCATTATCATCATTATCATCATCATTCATCATTATTGCAATTATTATCATCATTATTGCAATTGTTATCCTTATTAGTGCAATTATTGGAGTTAAGATAATATTTTTTGTATAATACTATACCCACAACATAATAATATAATAACAATAATAATAACGTCATAAACGATTTTATAATAATTATGTTATATCATTATCTTAATTAGTATCGTTAATACTGTAATTATTACTGTTATAATAATTATTTTTTGCAATTATACTACCAGTACAAATAATAATAAATGATAATAATAACAATAATATACTAATTTAACAATATTATAATCACTAGCATTATCATTATTATACTTAACGTATTATTATTTATGTTTATTATTACGATATAATCGATTTTTTGAGCAACTGTTTCACGAATAATTCCAGATAATAGTAATAATAAAATAAACTAATGAATAATAATCATAATAATAATAATAATAATTTTTAATAATATTCAAATGTTAATCAAAATTCTCTTTATCATTCTCACTTTTTATCGCCATTAATTGTTAATGATTAATACAATGCTGGTAATTTTAATCAATTATTACCCCTAATAATTGCCGACAATCACCAAAACATCGAAAAACTTCATTTTCGAGTATAACTCTCAAAAGGCTAAATTTCGCTGATGTGCCGCTTTTCGACTTTTGGGAATTTTTTTTTCTTATACCTTTCTTATATTATAGATGGACGACAATTCCTCTTATTATCATCATCCGTTAATCATGATTATCATCATTATTATCGTTACATCATCATTATCACTCAATTATCTCATTAATCCTCCTCATTATCATCATTAGTGCATTATTTATCATCATTATTGCAATTTGTTTCACTTTTATTATTGCAATTATTGGAGTTATACGTTTATATTTTTGCAATATACTAATAACCACAACAATAATAATAGTAATAACAATTATAATAACATAATAACGATTTTATAATAATTACCTATATCATTTATCTTAATTAAGTAATCGTTTATTACTGTAATTATTACTGTTAGAATAATTATTTTTGCATTATTCCTACCAGTACAATAATAATAAGATAATAATAACAATAATGAACTATAACATATTATAAACATTAGCATATTATTATTTATACTTATCACTTATTATTATTATTGTTGTATTATACAGATTAATAGATTTTTTTTGGCAATGATACTAATA
The DNA here is from genome assembly GCF_015228065.2 of Penaeus monodon. Taxonomy (NCBI): domain Eukaryota; kingdom Metazoa; phylum Arthropoda; class Malacostraca; order Decapoda; family Penaeidae; genus Penaeus; species Penaeus monodon. Next base: position 4,300 of record NW_023652442.1, read on the forward strand.
ATTAAGATAATGAGGTAATAATAAGAATAATAATAATATGAATAATAAGAATAATAATAATAATAAGAATAAGAATTAATAATAATTAGTAATAATATAATATTTTAATAATAATTCAATGTTTCAAAATTCTCATTTAATTCTCACTTTTATCATCATTATTGTTTATGATAATACAATTCTGGTATTAGTATCATATTACCCTAATAGTGCCGAAATCACCAAAGAAATACGAAAAAACGTCATTTTGGAGTATACGTCTCAAAAGGCTCATATTTCACTACGATTTTGGCCGCTTTTTCGACTTTTGGGAATGTTTTTCTTATACCTTTTTTATATTATATATGGACACATTCCTCTTATTATCCATCGTTATCATGATTAAGCTCATTATTATCGTTATCATCATCATCAGCATCTTTATTCATCATTATCATCATCATTTATCATCATTATTGCAATTATTATCATCATTATTGCAATTGTTATCATTATTATTGACATTATTGAGTTATAGTATATTTTTTGCAATAATAACTAATACCACAACAATAATAATAGGAATAAACAAATAATAATAACAATAAAACGGAATTTTATAATAATTATTTATATCATTTATTTAATTATATCGGGTATTACTGTTTATTACTGTTATAATAATTATTTTTCCAATTATACTACCAGTAAAATAATAATTGATAATCATACCAAATAATAATACTAATAACAATATTATAACCACTAGCATTATTTTTATTAATACTTATACTTATTATTAGTTATTGTTTATTATTACAGATATAATAGATTTTTTGGCAATGATCCTAATAATTAAGACAATAGTAATAATCTATAATATAATAATAAAATAAGATAATACTAATAATAACTAATAATAATATATAATAATAATGATAATATTTTATAATATTCAAATGTTATCAATTCGCTTTATTCTCACTT
>NW_023652444.1:2500-31058 GCF_015228065.2 Penaeus monodon
CACTCCCATAATCACAGGCAATCGAGTCAGAGTCCGTAGCAAGTTTGTAAGATGTTCAGTCCTTGGAATCTTTCCGTTTATAGTTCGTCGGCGCTGATCCCACGACCACTAGGCGGGCCGAGGCGGGCAAAGTGACTAGCCGTGGTAACAGCGCCGCCGAGTTTATATCTTTGAAAGACGCCAAGGTGGCCAGCCCTCTCTCCCCCGTGATTGGCTAATCCGCGCCGCGCGCAGGTGGGCTCACAGGTGAGCTGGCAGAGCCGATGGTCGCTCTATTTGCCATTGATATCATAAGTGCTATGCGGCGTGGATTAGCTAATCCTTTGGGGATTCTGAGGGTGACTTCTGGTTTTATTTGTTTTATTTATTTATTTTTTTCTTTTAGCCTTTAATAACATTAAAATTAGAACATTTAAAAACATGGTCATGGTCACAGGTCAGGGTCGGTGTGTGTGTGTGTGTATATCGGTGTGGGTGTTTCGTGTTCTGTGATTGGTAGTGTTCTGGGCCACCAGACGTGGTTTGTGTGAGTGTTTGTGTGTTTTTCGAAGATACTGTTATATTGTTCGTCTTCTTGTTCGCGTAGTCTGGCCCAGGTGTTTTTGCCTCGTCTGTGTATGCGTGTGTTTAGTGGTTCCATGCTGTATGTTCTGTGTAGTGTTTCTGCTGAAATTCGGTCTAGAAATGTTGCGCCGTGTACCCAGAGTAGTGCTTTGTTCTGTACTGATTGCATTCGGAGTTTTTGTGAGTATGATATTGCAACCAGTGGGATAGCAGTATATTCTAAGATGGGTCTGACAGTTGTTTTGTAGAGTCTGAGTTTTGTTTGTGGTGTGCAGCATGAAAAGCGTTTTAGTTTGGTTAGTGTTGTTTTTGCTTGTGCTATTCTTTGTTTAACGTGTGTTGTGAAGCCTGTGCTTGTGAATGAAGTCCGAGAATGTTGCCTGTGTGAGTGTATGGAATGTTGGTGTTGTTGATCGTGATTGGTTGTGATTTTCTGCGTGCTATGGGTATGAGTTTGAATTTGTTTATGTTTGTCTGTATTTTCCAGTGGTGCTCAAATGTGTTGATGTTCTGTATAGCTCTTTCTGTTGTTCGTTTCATGAAGTGTTGTGATTTAGAAGGGTGTGTGATAATCTGTGTGATATCGTCTGCATAGGAAATATAGTTGCTGTATGGTGTCGGTTCTGGCAGATTGGCTGTATACAGGATATAGAGGGTTGGCGATAATACGCTTCCCTGTGGTACTCCACTTCTGAGGTGGATGGGGGTGCCTAGGTGGGCTCCCAGGCATATTGTGGCAGTCCTGTCATCCAGGAAGCTGCAGAGAAGGCGTGTGAAGTGTGAGGGCAGGTGTAGTTGTGTTAGTTTGTATTTGAGACCGTCATGCCATACCTTATCAAAGGCCTTGCTGACGTCTCGTAGTATTGCGTTCGTCTGGTGCTTGTTAGCGAGACCGAGAGCGATCTCCTCGTAAGCGAGGGCGATGGCGCTCTCGGTCCCCCTGTGTGGGCGAAAGCCGTATTGCCTAATGTTGTGTGTTTGGTTGTTTTCAAGGTGTGGGATGAGTCTCTCTCTAGCAGTTTTCCTGGGACTTCTAAGAGTGAGATGGGGCGGTAATTCCCCACCTCGTGTGTAGATTTCCCTGGTTTGGGTATTAAGGTGATTGTGGCATGTTTGAACTTATCAGGGAAATATCCTGTTGCCAGTGCTGCATTGAAGATATGGCGTAGTCTGCTGATCATTCTGGGTGGAAGATGTTCGATGATTGTTTTGTTTATGTTGCTTGCTCCTGGTGTTGTGTTTTTGGTGCGTTTGATTGTGTTTGTTATTTCTTCTGGAGTGATTGGTGTGGAGAGGGGACTGTCCTCTGTGAGAGTGTTTAGTGTGATGATGTTTTCTGGGAGAATTATGTTCCTATGTTGTTGTATGTAGTTTGTAACCTCGGTCTCTGTAATGTGGTGGAATCGGGCGTTCTCGGTGGGGGAGATTTGGAAATTCTGTTGCCAGAATTCCCTGTGGAGAGGCTCCATCTCCTCCACCGAGTCAACCTTCTGTCTGTGTGTGTTGTATATGTATGTGATTATCTGTTTGTTCGACCCCATGAGTTTTTTGAAGGAACTCCAAAATTTCTTGGGGTCTTTAGAGTTTTGACATAGTCTTTGCGCGAGTGTTTCCCAGTGGTGTTTGTTCATTACTTTAATTTCGTCTGTTATTTGTGTTTGGATTTCTCTGTATCGTGTGCGTAATTGTGTGTCCCAGCCCCGTGTTAGTGCTAGTTCGTGTATGTGTCTGTATTGTATTTTAAGCAATTTCAGGCGATGTGTTTCTCTGTAATAAGGGATAGTCTTGTGTGTTGTTTTGGGGATGTTGGCCTGTCGGGCCGTCTGTATGTCTGTGTACCACTGTTCAAGGTGGGTGTTTATTGTGTATGTGGGTTGCCCCTCGAGATCAGTTACATGTGTGTCTTCAAGTGATTGTCTGAAGCCCTCCCAGTTTGCATGTTTAAAGGATTCTCGGGGTTGTGTTGGGATCATGATAGGGTTTGTTGACAGTGTTAGGATAACCGGGAGGTGGTCGCTGGATGTGACGTCGCCTGTTGTGATATGGTGGTGTAGTTGTGCTCTGTGGTTTGCCAAGACTATGTCAGGTGTTGTTGCTGTGTTATGTGATATGTATGTTGGTGTGTGTGGACCGAGGTGTGTGAGTCTGCCTTGTTGTATGTGTGAGGCGAGGCCTCTGCCAACGGTGTTTGTGTGGTTGTAACCAAAGAGTGCGTGGTTTGCGTTAAAGTCTCCCATGATGTATATTGGTTTGTTATGCCTCAGGAGCTGCAGGATGTCAGGTTCTGGTATGAAAGGTCTTCTTGGTGGAATGTATAGTGTTGCTAGTATGATGGGTCCATGTGGTGTATTTATTTCGACTGCCAGTAGGTCTGACTGAAAATTATTGATGATTTTGTGTGAGATGTCGTTTCTGATCGCAATTGCTACGCCATCGCTTCTTTCTTGTGATTTGTTGGAGGAGTAGATGGTGTACATGTAGATTTTGAGTGGGGTGGTGTTATTGAGCCCATGGCTGTTTATGAGTATGATGTGTGGGTCGTGTCTTCTGTATGTGTTGCACAGTTCTGTTTTTCGTGTTGTCCAGTGGAGTACGTTGTGTTGTATGACGGTGAGGCGTGAGTGTAGTGTATGGTGTGCCATGTGTATTTGTGTTGTTATCCAAGGAAGTACCCGTTATTTAATTGGCTTATGTCTGGGCATTGTTCAATCATGTCGTTTGTGACGCGCATGTTGCCTTCCTTGAGGTGTTTGTGTAACCTTTTGACTGTGACCATGATGGTATGCTCTCTTTTCGTTACTAACCACTTTATTCTTTTATTTTTAATTTCTGAGCCAATTTCGTATCGATCAGAGTACTGGTACTTTGTGGGATTTTCTGAAAAGAGCCGGATGCCGTAATGCTTGGGATCTGTAGCAGTTCCGTCCATGAGGCGCTCCAGCCCCTCGTCATCAGTGAAGGTTCCAGAGGGTTCAGTAAGGTCTGGTGTGGGAGGTGGGGCATCAGGGGTGCTCAGAGGGATATCGCTGGGGATATCCCTGAGCTCCATGACAGTGGGGATTTTTATATTCTTTGGCCTTACTGATTGACGGGAGGAGGAGGCCGAGGAGGGGGTGCCGAGGTTGCTTTAGGAGAGGGAACTGACTGGGGCTCCGGTGTCTGGCTCTCAGCAAGCTGAGGTTCCAGTGACTGGGGCAGGGGCTCGGTGGGCTGAGCCTGTGCAGGTAGGGGCTCCGCTGCCTGGGCCTGTGTAGGCTGAGGCTTCGGTGCCTGGGGCTGTGTTTGTTCAGGCTGGGCCTGAACAGACTGGCTAGGGGGTTGAATTACCTTAAGGATGCCCCAAGAGTCAGATTCCCCGAGGTCTAGAGCTGGAAGATTGTTAGCCTCCAATGCTGCTTTTGCATGGTATCTGAACCCCTTTTCAGGGGCAATGATATTCTGCATATGTGCATGAAGGAGGACTATGAGAATCTCCCTGGAGAGGTCGTTAGGGAGGGCCAGGTGGATGGAGGGTTCAGACTGTTTGTGTTTAATCTCCTGGCGGACCTGGTTAATGAGTGGTTTCCAGGCATTTGTGGTGGCCTGCACAGTTTCCTGTGCCGCCTTTTGGGCCACGGCCCTGTATGGCTTGGTTTCTTTTTCTTTCTCCTTCTCCTTAACTTTCTCCTGGGAGATTTTCATAGTCTCCTTTCTGGAGGGACAGCTGTTTGCAAAAGTTCGGTGGGCACCGCCGCAGTTTAGGCATTTTTTGACGGAACTCCTACAGTCCCTGAAGGAGTGGGTGTTGGAACCGCACTCAGTGCATCGTGTTCTTTTCTCTGCTTTGCAGTGGGTTTTGAGGTGCCCATAGCCAAAGCAGTTCATACATTGTTTGACAGGTGTGAACCTCTCAAATTCTATTTGCCATGGGGCAACATATACCTTGAAGAGGTATATCCCCTTCTCTTTAATGTTTTTGGCTGTAGCATGGTCTGAAAATGTTACTTTTATTATATAGTTAGGTTTCATGACATAGTGCGTTTCTTTTGGACTCTGCGGCTTAAATATGCCAACCGCGATGTATACTCTCGGGTCAGATCCGATGAGCTGCGCGGTGATTGGCGTGAGTCGGATCGCCAAACCGTCTTGACCTGACTCTACTGAGCGCGGAAGCTCGTCGCACGTTGGTCACCACAGCACTCCCCTTCCAGTGTAGCGGTCGCGAAACGAACCTTCGATATCCTGCATTGCAGCCTTCGCACGGTCGATGCTGACGGTGTCGTCTCCTCGTGGTCGCCGGATGGTGATGGTTTTACTGTCCTGCTTGATGACCGGGAAAGGTCCCTCATAGGGTGGGCAGAGGGGAGACTTGGTGGGTCGTCGTATGAAGACATGTGACCAGTCTTGGAGGTCGCGGGGCAAGTAGATGCCTCGTTGCCGTGATGGTCTCGTAGGACGAGAGCGGACGCGGGCCATGCGGTCGCGAAGCTGCTTTCCGAATGCTCCCGGGTCCTGATCTCCGGAGCTGACTAGAAAGTCAGCAGGGAGAGCTATGGTGGTTCCGTAGACCATCTCTGCTGCGGTGCACCGAAGATCCTGTTTGAAAGAGGTCCGTATGTGTAGGAGTGCCAAGGGTAACTGGTCCACCCAGTGTCGGGAGGGAGAAGAAGCCGTGAGGGCCTCCTTCAAGAGGCGGTGTAGGCGCTCCACCATGCCATTGACACTGGGATGGTATGATGTAGTCCGGGTGCGCTTCGAGCCGAGAAGGATCATCAGCTGCCTCCAGAGCTCGGACTCGAACTGAGGACCTCTGTCGGTCGTGACCGTCGCTGGAGTCCCGTAGCGAGATATCCAGGTGCTGATGAAGGTCTTGGCAATGGTGGTGGCAGTGGTGTCCTGGATAGGTGTGGCCTCAGGCCACCTGGTAAACCGGTCAATCATCGTCAGGACGTACCTGTAACCCTGGTCTGCTGGTAGGGGACCGACTACGTCGAGGTGTACATGCTCGAAACGGCCATCTGGTACAAGGAACACCTGCAGGGGAGATTTAGTGTGTCGGTGAACCTTACTGCGTTGGCATTCGATGCAGGTGCGACACCACTGCCGGACGTCTCTATTGATGCCGGTCCAGACAACTTTGCTGCAGATGAGGTCCTGTGTTGCGCAGATTCCCCTATGAGCGTGGTAAGCCCCGAAAAACTGCCGGCGGAGTAACGGAGGGATGTAAGGACGGGGTCGGCCCAGCGAGATGTCGCAGAGGATGGTGTCCCGAGAGACCTGAAGCTGCACCTGCTCTAGTTGAAGGGAGGTATCTCCGTCGGTGAGCCTGGGGAGGGAAGGGTCTTGTTGCTGCTCCCTGCAAACCAGCTGGTAGTCGATCGGGGTGCTGCTCGCACTTACCATGGATATCGAGACTCTGGATAGGGCGTCTGCAGCCTGGTTGTTGGTGCCTCGGATGTGTGGTATGTCAGTGGTGAACTGTCAGTGGTGCCTCTCTTCATGCGGGAACTGACGGCAACTCCTGTTGTGCAGGGCGAAGGTGAGGGGCTTGTGGTCCGTCAAGATGTAGAAGTCCTTCCTCTCGACGTATGTCCGGAAGTGTTTGATGTACGCCCTGCGGCTAGCAACACGCCTCTTTGGTCCTCTATTCTGGCAAGACAGGCGGCCTGATCCAGGCCCGGTCAGGTCAATCGGCTGGTCTCCCTCGGGAGGCTAGGGTCAAGCAGTCATGCTGCCGTTAGTACCCACACCGTCCGTGCGTACCAGTGCAATCGGCTAATTGGCTGCGTATATCCACTCATCACCCCTGTTGCTGTTAGACATTGGTTCTCGCACTCAGCTTCCCCTTGTTGGACTCCGTGGTGGGTGGGGGCGTGAGTGGATGAAACACTGCCAAGTACATGGAAAATCAAAACAAAAATCCCCCACAGACAGACCTTACTGTTGACGACCCGTGCAAGGCCCAGACCACGGCAGCCACCCTGAAGCCTTACGTGCCTCCGGGTAGCAAAAGAAAATCCCGAGCACAGGATGACACTGTCATGCCTGCTGCCAAGATGGTGGACAAGACGGAAAAATCATGTACAAACATGTCTGTCCACCAGATTGTCCAACAGATGGACTCTCGTGCTGACCCAGACCAGGAAGGCCTCTGAGCTCCCCTCAGACGACCCCACTGACTGAATCAGGAGCACCAGCTGAACCAGCCGAAACAGCTGGTGCCTCCACGAGCAAGCCCCAAAACCGAAAGGGCAGACCGAAACGGCCGAGGCCGGGAGACCGACTCTGATGGCGAGCTGGACCCCCAAGGCGTTTCCGCAATTTAAGGTCCCCGTCAAACCCGAAGGCTTCGACAATGCCTACCAAATGGTAAGGGCATTGGAGAGCCAGCGCAAAATCCGGCTGTCGATCCGGGGTTTGCGCGAGATCAGGCATGATCATCATGCCCAAAGATCAAGCCACCTTTGGTTTCCTGCAGGAAAACAAGGAGCTAAAAGATGGGATGAAAGTGAGCCTCTCGCCACTGAATCCTGAGGAAAAAGAGAAAGATGGTGCTACTTGGCTTCTCAGTCTCATACGATGTGGAGGTGATAGCATCACACCCACAGGTCCGTGGAGGTTTCCCCGGGATTGTCGAAGGGGAAGACTCCAACCAGGCAAGTCCTGGTAACCATGAAATGTAGTCCAAGCTCCACCCTTGATCGGGTAACTGGGTACCTATCACCTACGCACTTATGTGCCTGAAACCACTTCGGTGTTTTCAAGTCCCAGAAGTACGGACACCACCAGGTTAACTGCACAGCCAAGCCAAAATGTGGTGTCTTGTAGCAAGGCACACAATACCGAGGTGTCATAAAGGGCACATAAAGAAGAAAAGGACACAACAGGCAAATGTCCTAACTGTGCCAAGGGCATCCCCGCCTGGAGCCTGGCTTGCTCTGTCAGGAAAGAGGCGGCCCTCAAACGGCAAGAGGTGCTAAGAAGCGACCAAAATTTTGTTCCTGCCCCCCAGGCACCTACGTCTGGGGAGGAACAAAAGCGAAAGGCTTCCCGACCTCCTAAGAGAAGGAAGCTGCCCCCCAGCCGAAACCGGAGATCTCCGACATCAGGAGTTCTCCCAAGTAAAGCAAGTGCGGGGGAAAACCACAGGAAAAAAAGGTTCCAACAGCACCACACGGTCCTCCCCAGACCAGAAGACATGTTCTTCGACGAGGGGAACATGTCGACCCTGATCACTGCTGTAGTCACAGCATGGCAGTATCCTTGTCCAGGACAAGGAAGAGGTGGATAAGGCAGTCGACGTTGCCATGACGACATTCAAACAGACTGTCAAAAGAAATAAAGGGAAGGAAGATGGAGAGGGCCAAATCAGCCCAATCCTCTCTCTCAGCCCGGGTCGAGACTCCCCTCCCCACTCCAACCCAGGCTATGCCCTCACAGGTAGAGCCTAGCCAGGCTATGCCCTCACAGGCAGAGCCTAACCAGGCTGATTCAGTGCCACAAGCCGAATCAGAAGAAGCTGAGCCTGCCCAGGCAAGGCCAGCCAATGCACAGAAACAGCCGGGCCCCAGAGAAAAACCCAAACAAGACTAGTCAGAGTACCAAGGCTCTCCACCCCCCAGTGGATCCAGGGATAGCCTGACAGCCGAAGGAGACCCCTCAAGCAGTGAGGATCTCACAATGGAGTTTTCAGACTCCGACTGTCAATCCGAATATGCTCTGATGTAACTATCAATTAGTAAATCATGGCACGAAAATCTAGTATTCTGCAGTGGAACATCGTGGCTTCTCAAGGAGTCCCATCCTCCATGCAATAGGGCGATCAAGGAGCATTGACATCGTCATGCTCCAGGAGACATTATCAGGGGAAAGCTGTTCGCTTCTCCGGGTATCACGTCTACGCGCTGCCACTTTCCCGATGGCAAAAGAGGCCTGATGACCCTGGTCAAAGCAACAATTCCCTGCTCCCCAATAGCCGATGCACCGCACTGTGGAGAAGATGTTGAATCTCTTGCCGTCGAGATTCAACTGGCCGGGGAACCCCTAAAATTTGGGTACAATGTTGTACAGCCGGCCCACACTGTGTAGCTTAGACATCAGCCAGGAAATGTGCTTCCGCAGCACACGACCGAGTGATCATAGGGGGAACTTAAAATGCACACCACCCCATCCTGGCTTCCCTGCAGGGCACCGGATGCGGCTGGCCGTCACATAGCCAACGTGCTTGAGACATTCCCCGAGATCGCTCTCCTCAACAGCCAGGAGCCAACGCATGTGGAGGAGGGGTCCTAGACCTCACCTGGCCACTGCGACTCTGGTGGAGAAGATTGGCTGGCGTGTCGATGAGACCGTCACTAGTGCCCATTATGGCACTATAACACCCTCATGGATAGTGGCCCCGCCAAAATACCACGACCGAATCCAAGATGGAAAACAGAAAAGGGCCCAACTGGCAGTCGTTCCAGAGCCCCTTTGGGCCCCTGCTGTCTGAGAAGCAATGAACCCCACACAAAGCGAAAATGTGGAGGTGCTACAAGCCAACTTGTAAATGCCATTGATGAGGCAGCCTCATTTGACCATACCCAAAAACTCGGCCTGGGTCCAGGAGTCACAAGGACGCCTGGTACTTCAATGACGAGATTAGGGAGGTCAACCAGGGTAAATATGTGCCGAAAACATTTCCAAAGGCAAAGAACCCCCGACAACCTAGCCCTCCTAGGGAGGCTGTCAGGTACCCCAAAGGGAAAAACTCCCAGCAGAGTGAGGCAGGAAAAGTGGCTGGAATGGTGTAGTCCTTCGATCACTGTACACCCTCTCAGAGCTATGGCAACGGGTCCAAGCGAGCCACCAGCCGCTCAGCCCCCAGATGCACGCAAACCACGACCCCCAGGCAGAGTTCTCTGCGAGAATGGTAGCAACAGTCTGCCAGCCGAACTGAGGGCAAGACAAGAACGCCTACAACCAGGGCAGACTTGCTCACATCAGAGAAAGGGCAGCCGAACCCGATAACTCAGGGCGTTATCTTGTCTCTGAGGGAAATAAGAGATGCATATAAAGCCAGTTGCAACACAGCCCCGGGTGCTGACGGGATCTCCCTAAACCCCCTCATCTCCCGCCTGGGACTGGGAGGTGAGCTTGCATTCCTGCAACTCATCAACAAGGGCCTGGGAAACTTCCACTCTACCCCAGAGCTGGAAAAGGGCTACCATAGTTCCCATCCCTAAACCAAAGGAGCCGGGGAAGTACCGCCCCATCTCTCTCCTCAGCTGTCTGGCCAAGACTGCCGAGGAGGATGGTACTGAAACCGGGTCCAATGGAAATGGGACCCCCACACTAACACCTCCACGGGGTTCACCAGGGCATGAGCACAGCGCACAGCATAGCCACGCTCTTGAGCACAATAAACACGGGCACATCTGTGGTAGTATTCTTGACCTGGAAAAAGGCTTTCGATTGGCAAGTCCTCTTGCATTCAGAGAGCCTGATTTCCAAAAAGGAATCAGAGGTAAACTCTTGGCTTGGATAGGTGACTACTTTACGAATAGAACAGCCAGAGTCAAATTCCAAGGTCACCTATCACAGCAAAATGCCACTAGAAAATGGAACGCCACAGGGTGGGGGTTTTCAGTCCAGCCCTTTTTTAAAAAACATTAATGTCCGTTTCCCCCAACATAAAACATCCCAGTGGGGGTTTCAAGATCATCTCCTATGCAGACGATCTCGCTATCATCTCCACTGGACCACACTGCCTAAACAAAGCCCAGAATTGTCCCGGACTTGGGATCCGAGGGGGTGTTGTAGGCAGGACTAAAGATCTCTGCAGCCAAATCCAAAGCTGGCTCTGAGACAGAGAGTTCAAGGCACAAGTCTGAAAATCCAAGGAATGGACTGGAGTGGGTTCATGACTACCTCACCTTGGGGTAAGGAAAAGACCGGACCCTCTCCTTCCGCAAGGAGGTCCAGTACCTGCTTGACCGAACAAAGGCAATACTGTCTGTCATGAGAGCAATGAGTGGAAGACGCAAACGGGCCAGACACAGAGAACTAAGATCCCTCTAGTACTCATTGCCAGGCCCTTGTAGACTATGGGCCCCCCTCGCTCTGATTGGCATTAAGAGAAAATATAAAGACCGATTGGAGACAGTCCAAAACTAAGCTGCCAGGGTCATTCTGGGTGCCCCAAGGTGGGCGAAGGTCCTCAACCTTCTAGTGGAGAAAAACCTTCTCCCCTTGGCCTCACGAATTGATCTAACGGCAGCACAATTCTTATCAAAGGTCATTCAGGCTCCCAGGAACACAAGACATAAAATAGTCAGACGCCTAGAACAAGATAACGAGCTGTTTGCAAACAACTCCTTTGGGTGTCTCACACAGCCAAGGTGCTAAAAACGCCATCAGCTCAAAGAAAACCGCTACTGGCCAAGGGCATGGACTCCCCACACCCTGACTTTTTCGAAAGCTCCGCCGGGCACAAACCCGATAGAGTTTCGGTCATAGAAATGGCAAGCAAAAAGAATGAATATTGTACGCCTAGCCTAAAGGCAGAAACCCCGAGGGTCATTGCAACCATCACCCCTCCGGGGAGCAGAACAATTACACAGATGGATCGGTCGATCCCTTTGACCCACACTGCAGGCGCCGGGCTTCGTAGCAAAGGGATGCCACAATATCCATGAGGGTAACAGACAAGCCTCCTCGCTACAGGCAGAGGCGTTTCTATCATGGGAGCACTGAGCCACGCGTCCGTGAGGGAAGACACGTGGTCATACACACAGACTCTAAAGGAGCCGTCGACTGTCTTCAGCAGCGCTCACCCACTGACAACATCTACCTCCTTTACAACCATCCGCACACTAGCACAGAGGATTCTTGCTCAGGTAGAAGAATTATCATAAACTGGGTTCCCAGCCCTATAGGGATCAGGAGGCAATGAGCTTGCTGAGAGATTAGCCGAAAACGGCCGGGTATGCCCCCCAATCCCATGATAATACATCAGAGCCGAAAATTACTAAGGAGGAAGTGTACGGTGACGGCCAACTCCTTCCCCCTGCAGCTTCACAGAGAGGAAACGAGATATTCCCCCTCGGCCAGCTGGTACTCAGACGCCACAGGGTATGAACCACTGGCACTCTCTGAAAATAAACAACAGAGGTACCCAAGTCATTCTGCAAAAGAATGCGTCTAGGTTACCACTGTGCATGGCAGATTATACAAACCATAGAATGTGAAGAGAGGTGTTGCATGCATTTGCGCGAGCCGAAACGTCACACTGGACATTACTGGGAGAATTGCGTGCACACGCAATTTCTAAGACAAAGCCCACAGACACATCCGTCGTGCTGGTAAAAGAGATATGAGAGATGCTTACACACGGCTACAGGAGCGCTGTGGCAACCTACGCCACGGTAAGCACCGAGTGTCAGGCAAACAAATGAGACAGCCATAAAAAGCTGACACAGGCCGGCCTAAGTGAAAGGACCCGGGCGAAGCCATAACTTCGCAAATCTCAAGCAAGCAAGCAACAATAACATAACAGTTACAACCAATATAATAAAACTAATCAAAAGTGGTGTTAAGAGGAAGGTCTCTAAGAGAGAAGTGTTTGCGGTGGTTGTATGGTTTAACTCAGGTTCCATCTTCTGATATCAGCAGGGATTCTGGAGTGATAAGGTCAGGGCGGAGGAGTGTGAGATAGAATACGAAAATCTGCTGTTACAGAAAAGGTGTGAGTGAAGTTAGGAATGGTCTCTTGTTGCCGAGGAAAAAGGTTTACTCAGCGGAGGGCCAGTCGAAGGATTTGCCTTTGTGTTCTAGGATGCGGTGTCATAACCAGTTGTGAGGAAGACCCACGTACCGAACTTGGAGCAAGAAAGGCAAATAAGTAGGGTCATTAGAAACACAGTTCGATTTACATGCAATGTCGTTTCAGAAAAATGGCTATTGTTAGTGTTAGTGATTTGGGGTAATAATTTGTACAGTGATTTTAAATGATCTCAATTTAAAAAACTTAAACTACCATATAGGAGGTTGACATACCTACGGTCTTTTTTTAATAGTAGAGTTGCTTCGAGAATATTTTATAAAGGAAAGTTTTCGTAATTCTATCAAATAAAAACACTAGGTAATCATTAGTAAACCAATTCTTTAAAAAACCTTTCGCTCTGGTTATAGCTGAGTTTTTGGGGGATTAGAGTTTGATGCTGTTGATGTTGTATAAATAGGAATTAACTGAGGAAGTGAAGTCCGAGGCCTGTGAGGTTGATTTTCGGTAAAATACTGAATCGTAGCGTCATTGTTATACGTATTAGCGTGTCCAAAAAAACGTATAATGATTATTTTCCTGCGTCACACTGGTCCCGCTGATGCGGCCATTACAGTGGCTGTGTATATCCTCTCCACTACCCCTGTAGCTGTAGACATGGGTTCTAACATACAGCTTCCCTTGTTGGACTCCGGGTGGGGTGGTGGTGAAAGGAAGAAATAACTGCTTACACATAGCAAAGATTCACCAACCCCCCCCCCCCCCAAAAAAAAAAAAGAAGAGATAAATGATGAAGAACCACGCAAACCAAGGCAATCACTTTGAAGCTATACAGGCTTCTAGAGGTGTTTTTTTCTATTCATATCCAAAGCACAGGATGATTTTGTCAGACCTGCGCTAAAGGACAAGACATCGCCAAAAAAACATGTCTGTCCATAGATTATCCAGCGATGGTGTGGTCTCTCCAGGTTGAGCACCCAAACAGGGGAGACCTCTGGAGTCGCCCCTCAGACGTCCTCCCTGACGAGATGGGGAACACAAGCTGAACAGGCGAAATAGCTGCTGCTCCACAACCGTAGCTAAGAATCCAAGCCGAAAGAGCGGTCCGAAATGACTTAGGCCCGAGACAGACTCTGGAGGAGAGTCTGGATGTTTCCCACTGTTCAAGGTTCCTTCTAAACCTGAAGGATTCGACAATGCCTAGCAACTGGGGAAGAGCATTGGAGAGCAGAGAAAAATTCGGTGTAATCCGGGTTGCCAGAGACCAGGGCATGTTATTGTGCCAAAGACAAAGCTACTCTGAACCTTTTGCAGGAAACGAAGAGCTTAAAAGATGGAGGAAAGGTGTGTGTCTCGCCACTGAATCGACGATAGGAGAGTCAAGATGGTGGTACTTGGTTCTCAGTTTATATGATTGTGGATCTGATCACATCACTGCCCACCAGGTCAGTGGGCTTCCCAATGTCGAAATGGAAGACCCCAACAGGGCAAAGTCCATGGTGACCCTGAAAGGAGCCCCAATCACTACCTTTGATCCGGGTAACGGGGCACTTCACCTAAGAACCAATGTACCTGAGCATTCAGTGCTTTAGGTGCAAAGAATATGTCACACCAGGTAGCTGCAAGTCAAGCCCAAATATGGTGTCTGTCGCAAGGCACACAACACCGAACTGTGCCTTACGGGGGAAACAAGGAGGACAAGGGGACACAACAACAAAATGTCCCAACTGTCAGAGCATCACGGCCTGGAAGCCATGCTTGCTCTGAGGGGAAGAGGTGGCCCTCAGCCGACAAGAGGTTGCTAAAAAGCGACCAGACTTTGTTCCTACTCCCCCAGGCACCCATGTCTGGGGACAGAGCAAAAGAGAAACGGCTTCCCGACCTCCTAAGGGGAACCCCCCTAACGGAGGCCGCCTTGCCGCGGTGGGGGGGCTTGGGGTCCCAATGATCTGGTGAGCCGGACCAGAGGGCTACCCATAATGGAGGGGTCACCAGTGAGGGATGAGACAAAAATGGCTTCAGGTGCACAAGGCCTATGAGAGGGATGAGTACCCACCCCTGTTCATTCCATCATTGGCAACAGGAGAAACTCTCCCACGTGTGTTTCGCAGTGCGTGGCACCCGTATTAACAGGAGACAGGAGAGTCCTGGGGTTGATCGATGTGCACGCTGCGCCCCGGAAGATAGCAACACACCTCTTTGGTCCCTTATTATGGTTAGACGAGTGGCTTGATCAAGCCGGTCAGCAGTCGGCTGAGTCAAATATGGCTAGGGTCAAGCAGGCACTATTCAGTTGGTAGTGCATAGGTCCCGCGACTGCCATCAGTACTGTAATAGTGGCTGCCGTATATTCCTCATTACCCTGTGTTCTTGGGAGATTTTGAACCCCAACTAAGGTCCCCTCGTGGATCCATGGTGGGGGGGGGGGTGAGGAAATGAAGAATCAATTTGTATGAGTACAGACAAATCTTACAAAGATGTCTACCTCTCTCCCTGAGACCTACGCCCCCCCCAATCCCTTGGACCATCTCTCTGGAAAATCACACGTCACTATGGAACCTTCCAGCCTCCAAAGGGCAAAGAATGGGAAAAGTCCTCCCAATTCCACTAAGGAGACTTACCAGTAAATAGAAAGCATTTCATTTAGTAAGTACTGGTAGTGAAGACCCATTGATGGGTGTATTCAATCAGGATCTTGACCATTTTGAGGTCACGGAAAATCGTTGAAGTATGTAAAACGGGATCCTCGCATCACCCACAGCGAGATGGTAGCCTAATAGTGAGGTTTCGTCACCAGACGAGAGTGGACCGTCTGCGTGCGATATAGCCAACATTCCTGGGGCTTCAAGTTTCATGATCTCCTACAAAACCCTGAATAGTGTAAGGGAATTGTCTTCAGAGGACTGATGGGTATTTAGGAGAAACTGTTAGAGGAACTAAGAGGATTTTAATGTTGTAGTGGCCAGTAAAACGTTAGGAAGAAAGTGATGGTTTGGAAAACAGTCGACACCAGCTATTCTTCTAACTTTAACACATAGTCCTTCCAGAATCGTTTAAGTAGCATGTACCACATTAAGGTAAAGCCTTAGGTGCCCAAACCCTATGCGTGTTCCACTGCCCAATGGTTTATGGGCCTGGAGCCAATCTGCCGTTTTAAAAGAAAATGACAACCAAGAGTATGTGTAAAAGTGATGGTAAACAGGTCATCAAGGAGAGGACAAAGGACCAGGTCCATCTGATGGTACCACAGCTCATGAAGCTTCTTCCAAAGCAATGTAAAAGGTACAAATTTGAAAAGGAAGTATTGGTAATAAGGGGCAAGGAGAAAGTTAGTGTCCAGAGGCAAAGCGACGGTGCCGGTGTGCTGTTTGCACAGCCAGGTATGTTCCTTTGCTCGTTTCTACCACTCCTCCTTCCCACCACCTTGGCCTCAATGCTTCTTACAAGCACCACACTCTGCCACTTCCTCTAAACCTCAATCCCCCAAATTGCTGACACTGCCTCTGGTGAGTTGTTCCACCAGAAACGGAGTAGGAGTGAGGGGTCTATTGAGGAGACTCCTCCTCCCAAAGTAACGAGTCTTGGAGCCCATAAGGCAGGCTCCAGAGGCCTCCCACCCTCCCCTCCGGTGACAGCTCCAGATGCCACACATCCACAGGAGACTCTCGCTGAATAGGCAGAAAGCCTCTGGAGTAAAGGCTCAGGCACGCCCTGCCCAGCAAAGGAATCCTGAACCTGTCAAAAGACTCCAGCTGCCACAACATCCACAGGGCCTCGCTGCTAGACAGAATGCCTCTGAAGCAAAGGCTCAGGTCCGTCCATTTGCCTAGGACAAAGAAATCCGAACCTATCAGGGAAACTGGGGAAACTAAGTTCCACAGGTCAACAAAATATTAAAAAGGTACTCCGGATCATGAAGGACAGCTAAAGGTGTGAGGCAAACCCTTTGACCACAGGTGTGCCAAACACCTTATGAAGCGAATAATCTAAAGAAAATGGATACCCTAATCCAATGGAACTGTCAGGGCATTCATGCAAAATGGAAGAACTGCACATCTGATAGCTTCATGGGAACCCAGTTTGTGTATGCCTACAAGAGATTCTGACCAGGGAAAATCGTCCATTTCTGGAGGATCCCAAGTTCAAGCCCATATGGAACCTTTGACAAGGACCTCATGGAGGAGTAGCAGTAATGTACGTCAAGATATTCTTTCCAGGCCATCACCTGACAGGACAACACTGCAGGTGAAGGCTGTGAGAATAGGATTGACACGACCTTACACTGTTGCATCCATCCTACCTTCCTCCACATAATCTGAACATTATGATTTGTTTTGGAAGATGTACTGGGCAGTTGCCAAAGCCATTTCTACTCTTGGGAGATTTCAAGTGGGTCGGCATCACCTCTGGGGAGACACTTGTGCAACCCTCGGATGAAGGGCCTTGAGTCCTGTTCTTAAGAGTAGATGCAATTTTAACTGAACAATGACACTCCAAACATTTCAAGTTCAAACTGGGGACATTCTCAATACAGACCTATCCAATAGGATCCCTGATCTCACAGTGAATTCACTTGGCAGTTCATGGATAGACTTGCATGGAAGTGACCACTTTCCATACTTTTGGAGGAGGTGAATGGATTCGCCAATGGAGTGACAGAGATGGTGACCGACATGCGGACTGGATTTTTAGACAACTGCAGTAGTACTACAAGGATCTGTGAATGATTCAGGTATTCAAGATGCTGTTAATCAACTCACATCACGAATTCACTTGCAGCAGAAGTATCCATTCCGAAAAATAGCGGCCATTACCAGTCGACCTCCAGATACCATGGTGCTGATGAGTGCAACAGCTGTACAGAAGCAAGAAAAGCTGCATTAAGGCAAATGAAAAACGAGCCCCCAGCATGTAACATTATGAATTACAAGAAGACCCGAGCCAAGGGCAGGCGCTGCTCAAAAAGGTGCGCTAGACGGACGTCGTGGATACGTTGTCCGCGATACTCTGGGACTCCTTAGCAGGGGTATGGACAAGGTGCATAGATCCGCTGGGAAAGAGATATCCATGTCACACCTGCTCTGACGTGGGCATAATCACACAGTAAAAAAGATGTTGACAAAATGAGCTACTACCCATGGCAGAGAATCACGCTGGAAGCATCTTACACTGCTTGATTCTCCACTTTTCGGCAGAACAAGAAACAACACCCAGTGTCGTTCTCAGTAGGACTGCAGCATAACTTCCATACAACGTTGCATTTTTGCGCAAGGGAGATGACTCTGCTTGCATGCTCTGCCGAGACGCCCAGGAAGTGACGGTATCCAAACAAATATATCTCACTTACAGAAGAGCTCAGAAGTTCTGTCTAGACCTATTTAATGAGGATATATAGAGAGGGCACAGTCATCCCCATAGGAGAGAAGCTATAATCATCTGTTCTAAACCTGGAAAGATGCTTCGCACCAGGAAATACAGACCAATTTCCATCACCAGCTGCATCTGCAAGCTGATGGGAGAAAATGGTCAACTGCAGGTTGACATGGCTGCTGGGAGAAAAAAGAAAACATGTTGACGCCATTATCAATATGGCTTAGAAAATTAAGATCAACCACAGATGCATTTGCGAGGATGAAACGTATAGGGAATCTCTTCGCACAGCGACGTCACATGATATTAGTACTTCTTGGACCCTTCGAAAAGGCTTATGATACTACCTGGAAGACTATGTCATACTCATGAAGTGTAGCTATGGTTTAAGAGAGCATTTACCTACTTTCATACAAAGCTTCCTTGCTGACAGGAAGGTTAGAGTCGGAAACAGTTTCGCTCACTGGAAGATCAGCTGAAGGAGAGTCCCACAAGGGAGTGTCTAAGTGTGACCCTGTTTGCCATTACTATAAGACATTGAAGGTTGTTTCCAAGTTCTGTCTCATGTAATCTGTATGTGGATGACTTTCCACTGTACTGCCTCAGAGGCATTCTTACAGGATGTGCAAGACGAATGCAAACTGCAACTATAAATCAGGTGTACAGTGGGAACATCATCATGGGTTCAAAGTTTTCTCAAAGCAAGAACAGCTATGCATTTCCCAAACGAGGAAAGTTCCATCCTTCTCTATTAGAGCAAACCCACTGCAATTGGTCCAAGAGGAAGTACTTGGGGTCTAATTTTGATCAAGCTTACATGGGTGCCTAACATCCAAAACAGTTAAAGTGAAGGCTTCACAAGCCTTAGTATTTTGCGGGTTCTTTCAACATTTATCTTGGGGTCAGACCGACACAAACCTTCTACGGCTTACCGAGCGCTATCGTTAGTAAGCTTGAATAGGATGTGAAGCTTATTCATCTTTCAACTCCCACTGTTCGTCGGCATGTGGAACTCGGTTTCATAATGAAGCTCTCAGAATCTGTACTGGGCTTTAGGCTTCACCTGTGGAGTCCTGTATGCTGAGAGTGGAGAACCACTCTTCATTACCACTGGACTACATGAACCTGAATTACTACACGAGACTACAAAAGATTCGGATTCCTACATCCAGATTGGTTTTCAACCCGCTTGAGGATAGCGATCCTATGTAGGAGAAATGAGGAATCCTTGTAGAAGAACTTAATTTAGTCTCAACTAGTTCTGGCTGTGGAATTCCCCAATTCACCCCTTGGGACTAATCACGTCGAGCTGGATTGCGTCGAAATTGGGAAAGGGAGAGATTTTCTGAAGCAGAAGTCAGAGGAGAGATTTCTTCAGCACATTCTAAGTACAAGGATCGGGACGCAATCTATACAGATGTTCGAAATATGAAAATGGTGTGGGCTTTGCAGCAGTGAGCAGAAGGAAGACTGCATCTGGTAAGGTCTTTCTCTAGCAGCCTCGATCTTCACGCAGAGTTACATGCCATCCTCGCAGCAGTTAAATGACTAGAGATCTTAAGAACCTTCTATTGTGAGCTATGTGACTCTCGTAGTGCATTTGCAAGCAATCAAGAGCTTAAATTCAAACATCCAATAGTGAGGGAAGGTTCAAGATTGCTTGCACTGATGTCAACACTAAAAGATAACTGTGTTGGGTGCCAGCAAATGTGGTCACGTGGGAATGTGCGAGCTGATCAGAAGGCCAAGGCAGCTGCCGCCTCAGCCTTGTGATGTCGTTTCCTCTCCCACACACCGACCTGAACCCAACAATCAGGAGTGTCTTCGCGAGAATGAAGAAACAGTGGAGGCCTATCTCCAGAAATAACCTGTGAGAGATAGAGAGATGACCTTGTCGGTGGGTGACTAGCATCCATCCCAACCGAAAAGTGGATAGTGCATTCCACAAGGCTAAGAATCGGGACACACAAGGACTGAATCATGGGCCGATGAGCTAAAGTCAAGCACTTTGTGAGGGATGCCAAGAGCCTTAACATCGCACATGTAGTGAAGATGGTGCACACATCTCAGAACGAAGAGTATGTATTGTCTCCCCCATTATACACTGAAGAATGTATTGGGGGAGGATTGTGACATAGCAGGGTTTATTAGTTTCCTTAGGGGGACTAATATTTTTAATAAACTTTAATTATGATCATGTTATGCAATAATTTATACACTTAGAGTCTAATATTTATGCCTTGATTTTTATTTGTTTATTGTATTTATAAGATATCTAATTGATCGATTTTTAAAGTTTTTAAAACATTTTTATACTATTCTATTTAACCAGTATTCGCCGCTATGACATTAGCTGTTGACGCGGCAGAATTGTTAATAATCAATCAATCCTAAGGGGAAGGAAGTCCTTCCACAGGCCGACACCTGTGATATCTCCAATGAAAAAGTTTTTTACCATCACAGTATAGTGCAGAAAGTTTCAAAGGGCACTGCAGATCTCCCCAGAGATGACAATCTTATCCTTCATGAGTACTCCTACCCACTCCAACCCTGGTGACAGCCAAAACAGGTGAATCGTGCAGCCAGTGCCCAGAAAAGACTGACCATACCCAGATAATAGTCAACAAAAAGAAATAGATACACAAACAAAAACCTGAGATAAGAAAAGCCAAAATTAACAAAGGTCAGAGCTACCAAAGCTCTACACCTTCCAGTGGACCTGACAAACCAGCCAGAAAAAGATGAAGTCCCTCAATCAGCGAGGACTTCACTATGGTGTTGCAGATTTCGAATAAACAGACTCGAATCCAAAACATAAAGACGGTCTCAAAGGTAACTATGACGATGTAAATCATGACACCATCTAGCATACTACAGGGGAATCTATGGACTGAAGAAAAATGCCGTCTCCACACATTAGGTGATCAAGAACCATCGACAGTCATGACTCCAGGAGACATTAACAGAGGGATTGTTCGCTCTCAGGGTATCATGTCTTCATACTATCAAATAGCCAATGTGCTGAGACTTTCCCCAAGATCGCTCTTCTCAATGACCAAGAGCCAAAGAATGTCAGGGGAGGGGTCCTAGACCTCACCTTAGCCTCTGCACTCTGGTAGAGAGAATCAGACGGTGTGTCGATGAGACTCTCACAAGTGGTCTGTTACTACCCTCATGGATGCTGGCCCATTCCAAATGCCACAAGCAAATCCAAGATGTTAAACAGACAAGACCAACTGGCAAGCCTTTCACAATGCCTTGGCCTACTATCGTAGGTGCAATGAACCTCCACAGAATTAAAATGTCAAAGTGCTTGAAGCCAGACCAATCAATGCCATAAATCAAGCAGCCTCATAGACCATACCTAAAACTCGGTAATGGTCCAGAAGTTATAAAGACGCCTGGTACTTTAATGAGGAGATAAAGGAAGTCAAAGACAGAGTGAACAATTCCGAAGGCAAAGAACGCCTGACAACGTTGCCCTCCTAAGGGAAGTTGTCAGGGATGTCAAGGAAACTGCCATAAGAGTCAGGCAGGAAAAAAGGCTGGAATGGTGTGAGTCCTTTGACCACTGAACCACCCTTCAGAGCTGTGGTAACGGACCAGGCGAGCTACTAGCTCACACCATGACCCTCAATCAGAAGCAAACAGACTGGTGCATGAGTTATCTGCAAGAACAAGCAGCAACAGTCTGCCAGCCGAACTGAGGGCAAACCAAGAACGCCTACAACCAGGTAGACTTGCTCATATCAAAGAGAGGTCAGCCGAACACAATACACCATCATTTCCCATCTACGACTGGCAGATGAGCTTGCATTCCTGCAACTCATCAACAAGTCCTGGAAAACTTCAAGGACTTCTACCCCAGAGCTGGAAGAGGGTTATCATCCCAAAATCAAAGGAGCCAAGAAAGTACCACCCCATCTCTCTCCTCAGCTGTCTGCGCAAGACGGCCGAGAGAATGGTCCTAAACTAACTCCAGTGGAAAATGGGACCCCTGCATAAACACCTCTATGGATCACAAGGGCATGAGCACAGCACACAACATAGCCACACTCTAAAGCACAATCAACACTGTCACATCTGTGGTAGTGTTCCTAGACCTGGAGAAGGCTTTTGAACTAGCAAGTCCTCTGCTATTCAGGAGGCCCTGATCCAGGAACAGAACAGCCAAAGCCAGATTCCAAGGTCAACTATCACATGCCACTAGGAAATGGAACGCCACAGGGTGGGTCTCAGTCCGCCCTTTCAGCACCTGAATGTCCTATATCCTCAACATACACCTCACAGAGAGGTGCAAGATCATCTATGCAGACGACCTCGCAACCATCTCTACTGGACCACACTACCTAAGTAGAACCCAGTGCTGTCTGGACCTTGTATCTGAATGGTGTTGTAGGACAGGACTTTAAAGATCTTTACAATTAAATCCAAACCCATGGCTCTCTTGTTCAAGGCACAAGTCTGAGAATCCAGGGAAGGATCTTAGAATGGGTCCAGGTCTTCCAATACCTTTGGGTAAGGACTGACTAGACCCTCTTCTTTAAAAAGGAGGTCCTGTACCTGGCTGACTGAACCAAAGCAACACTGTCTGTCATGAGACGAAAGACTGGGAGACCCACAGGAGCTAGACATAAAGTACTAAGATCATTCTCTGTACATGCTGTCCGTCCCATTGTGGACTATGCTTCTGTCTCCCTGATTGCCACAAAGCCAAGATTAAGAGAAAAATTGGAAACAGTTCAAAATGAAGCTGCAAGGATCATTCTGGGTGCCCCAAAGTGGACGAAGGTCCTCAACCTCCTCATGGAGGCAAACCTTCTCCCCCTGAACTCACAAATTGATCTAATGGCATCTCAGTTCCTTTCAAAGGTCATCAAGGCACCCAGGAACACAAACATGAAACTCAGACGCCTAAAACAAGACCACGAGCTGCTTGCAAACAACTCCTGGTTGTCTCACAAAGCCAGGGTGTTGATAAGCTATCAGCTCAAAGAACAACTACTTGCCAAGGGCATGGACTCCCCCCAACCCGACTTTATTGAAGCCCCAGAGTGGGCACAAATCTTGATTGAGTTCTTTGTTATGAGCTTGTCAAGGAGAAAGAATTAATACCCCCTGCCTAGTCTAAAGGCAGAAGCTGAGAGGGTCATTGTAGCCATCACTCCTCTGGTTAGTAGAACCTACTTCACAGATGGATTAGTCGATCCCTTAAGCCACGCTGCAGGGGCCAGCTTTGCAGCAAGGGTGCGATGCAATCCATGAGGGTAACAGACAAAGCCTCCTCGCTACAGGCAGAGGCAGATCCCTAGCCCACGCGTCCCTGGGGGAAGGACATGTGGTCATACGTATAGACTCCAGGGCAGCCATTGACTGTCTAAGCTTACCCAAAGATAACATCTACCTCCTGACCACTGTGCTTACCATAGTGCACAGGATTCTTGCTCAAGGTTGAAGAATAATCATAAGCTGGGACCCTAGCCACATAGGCATCAGAGGGAATAAGCTTGCTGACAGACTAGCTGACTTTGGCAGGGGTATGCCCCTAAATCCCATGGTGGGTGATTCACGCGCATGGTGATGTGAAGCGATGGTGTGGTAGCCTAGATTATGTTAAGTTCTTGCATGCCTTCTCGTTTGCAGCTGCCACCACTGGCTAGCTCAGTGCGAAAAAGGGAGCAGCTTTTGCATAAGTCTCCCCCGCCAGGTCACAGCCTCTCCATCATCAAGACTTCTGCAGTGCCTCCTTGTGGCCACCAACTGGGCACCTTGCGGTCCCATGCTAAACTGTGGGGGATCTTGGAGCAGCAGGAGGCCCCAGAGGTACGGAGTTATGGCCCACCAGCGTGTGGACACGCTCTGGCTCCTTACCAACTCCTGCCCCCTAGCCACCCTGGGGTAGTGAGGAGGCTCGGGGGAGGTGGGCCTTGCCAGTCTTCCTCCCCCTAGAAAGACCCACTGGCAATGTTAGGAATAAATGGATATGCTGGGGAGAAGGATGTTGTCCCTCCCACCCAGCAAGTAAGGCAGGCTGTAGGTCCCGCTGGGAGGGCAAATGTCAGGGTGCAGGATTGGAATGAGAGTTACTCCTCCCACCTGCGCCCCAGCAGGCGCCAACCCATCATGAAGCTTGTGGGGCAAAGCCCTCGGGAACCCTACAGGCGGATGGGCGGTCCCACAGCCTGCCGAACACCCTTAATTTGGGGCTGTGTCGGCGAGGGCGGCAGAGGTGGTGTGCACCCAGAGTGACCACCTGAGGCTTAACCTCAGGCGTGCTTTCCGGGTAGGTGCTTGGAAGATCTGGTCCTTGTGGCAGGATAAGCGGTTTCCTCTGCTATCGCGGGAATTGAAGTGACTGGCAGTTGAGGTGGCTGCCCTCTCAGAGGTGAGAAGACCTAGTAGCAGTACGATCAGTGTGGGTGGGTACACCTATCTCCAGCTGACTTCAGCCCTCAGTAGTTGAGGTGACACCGGTTGATGAACATATTATGGCACTAAGACTGAAGCATGCTTTTGGCTTCATGTCTCTTATTGCTGTATACGCCCCTACCGATGTATATAAAATTGGTGTGAAAGACTCACATCTGTGGCAGACAATGAGGAGAAAATGAGGATCTCTGGCTCCTGGTACCAGCGCTCCAACCCGCATCGCTGGACATGGGACAGTGATACGGGTACAGTGGACAAGGAGATCGACCACATTCTTGTTAGCACGCGATGGAGGATCCTCCAGAACTGCAGGGTTTACCGGAGTGCCGAGTTCTGTGGCACCAACCATAGGCTGGTTGTGGCTACCCTGCGGGTCCACTTCAAAAATCCCTGTCCCTCCAGTGGCCACCCTAAGGTGTTTCACCTGGACAGACTATGAGAGGAGGAGTGTGCTCGTGGGTTCCCCTCTCTGGAAGGGGAAAGGGGATCGTTGGGATTGTAGCAACTACCGTGGCATTACACTACTCAGCATACTAGGCAAGGTTCTCGCACACATTCTTCTGAAACGGATCCGCAACCACCTACTGAGGCATCAGAGACTGGAGCAGTCAGGATTTACTCCTGGCAAGTCCACAATAGACTGTATACTAGCGCTTCGAGTAATTGTGGAACGCTGTTGTGAGTTTGGTCGTGGGTTGCTTGCAACCTACATCGACCTCAAGAAGACGTTTGACTCGGTGCATCGGGAATTGCTATGGGAGATCCTGACACTCGGGAATTCCAACACAGATTATTGGCCTGATAGCAAGCCTTTATACTGGTACCGAAAGTGCTGTAAAGTGTGGTGGTGGTATGTCAAACTTCTCTGTTAATTCAGGGGTGAGGCAAGGCTGTATCCTCGCACAAACACTTTTCAACACCTGTATGGAATGGATAATGGGCAGAGCTACTAGCCAAAGTCAGTGCGGAGCAACACTAGGCAATATCAAGGTCTCTGACCCTGACTTTGTCGACGATGTTGCATCCTATCTGAGTCCTTGGAGTCACTTGTGGCGGCTCTTGATGCATTTGGCAATGAGGCGAAGCCCCTAGGCCTAGAGGTCTCCTGGACCAAGATCAAGATTCAGGACTTTGGGGGCCTCTTAGGGAACCATGTTTGTGGTGAGGACGTTGAAGTTACAGAAAGTTTTACATACCTTGGTAGCGTAGTCCATATCTCTGGGTTGTCAGACCAAGAAGTCAGTAAACGGCTTGGTCTGGCAACAGGAGCCATGAACTCGATCAACAAGACCATTTGGAGATGTCGGTACCTATGCAGAAGGATCAAGCTGCGTGTCTTCAAGGCCTTGATACTGCCAGTTTTGCTCTATGGAAGCAAAACCTGGACGCTATCCAGTGCCTTGGAGTCTCGTCTTGATGCCTTTTGTAACAAGTCCCTTCGCTGGATCATGGGGTACAGTTGGCAGGACCATGTGTCCAACCAGCGGTTACACCGTGAGACTGGCATGGGACCTGTTACTTGCATAATCCGGGATCGCCAACTCAGGCTATATGGCCACCTAGCTCGTCTCCCTGTGGACAACCCTGCCCATCAGGTTGTTTCTCTGCGAGACAACATCTGGGTGGAGGAGACCTGTGGGACGACCTAGGAGATCATGGCTTGGGCAGCTTGATGAGACCTGTCGCGAGGAATTAGAGATGGGCCGTGGGCCTGCCTGGAGACTCGCCTAGAGGGTTCCTCGTGGCTGGAAGCGAAGGGTGGATGCAGCCATGCGCCCCCGTCGGCGTTAGCCGCTTTATGGTGATGATGATACAACAAAGCCAAAAAATCTTAAGGCAGAAGTGTAATGCAGCAGCTCGTGCCTTCCTGCAGCTTCACAGAGAGAAAACGAGATCCTCCCCCTTGGCCTGATGGTACTCAGACGCCACAGGCTCTTTCTAAAACAGGCAACATCGGTATCGAAGTCATTCTTCACAGAATCAGACAAGGTTACTATTGCGCATGGCAGATCATAGAGACAATTGACTATGTAGACAGGTGTTGTATGCATTGTGGCGAGCCAAACGCCACGTTGGTACATTACTTACAGAGTTGTGAGCACATTTAATTTCTGAAACAGAGACCCCCCACAACAGCTGCCGAGTTGGTAAAGAGATTATGTCACATGCTTACATCATGGTGACATGAGTGCCTGCTGGAAAGCCCACCACCACTGTAAGCATAGAGTGTCAGATAATAAAATGAGAGCCATAAATAGCTGATACAGGCCACGTCATATGTATGGAAGGCCCGGGCGAAACTAGATCATCGCAGATCTCAAATGAATGAATGAATGAAAATTCAACAGTTGTCCCGAGACTTTGACTTGTGTGCTTCCTTCCGCCATGTGACAATGCCTGCTCCGCTGGATCCTCTACTTGCTGTACTATATATATTCTGTTTAGTGCCTTTAGCAGTAAAACCTTGTGTATGTTTCCTCTAGCGTGTTTCCATTGACCTGACCGCTCTGATTCTAAAACAAACCCTGACATATATATATATATATATATATATTATATATATGTATATATATATACATATATATATATATATATATATATATATATGTATAAATATATGTATATATACATATATATAAGTATATGTCTATATATATATATTGTCAGGGTTCGACTTGTAAAAGAAGACGAAGGAATCAGAACAGTCAAGGTCAACGGAAAAACACTAGAGGAAACAAAAACAGAAAGGTTTACTAATAAAGGCACTAAGAGGATCCAGCATAGCAGGCGAGGTCACATGGCGGAAGGGAGCACACCAGTCAAAAGTCACGGGACAGCTGCTTAATTTTTGGTTTGCTTGCTTGCTTGAGATTTGCGAAGTTCTGGCTTCGCCCGGGCCTTTCACTTATGGCCCGGCCTGTGTCAGCTTTTTATGGCTGTCTCATTTGTTTGACACTCGGTGCTTACCGTGGCGGTGGGATTGCCAGCAGGCGCTCCTGTAGCCGTGGTGTAAGCATCTCGCATAATCTCTTTACCAGCACGACGGCTGTGTTCTGCGGGCTTTGTCTTAGGAATTGCGTGTGCACGCAATTCTCCAAGTAATGTACCAGTGTGGCGTTCGGCTCGCCGCAATGCATGCAACACCTCTCTTCATGTTCTATGGTTTGTATAATCTGCCATGCACAGTGGTAACCTAGGCGCATTCTGTGCAGAATGACTTTGGTACCTCTGTTGTTTATTTCAGAGAGTGCCAGTGGTTCATAGCCTGTGGCGTCTGAGTATCAGCTGGCCGAGGGGGAATATCTCGTTTCCTCTCTGTGAAGCTGCAGGAGGAAGGAGTTGGCCATCACCGTACACTTTTTGGCTCTGATGTATTATCATGGGATTAGGGGGCATACCCCTGCTGATTTCGGCTAATCTGTCAGCAAGCTCATTGCCTCTGATCCCTATGTGGCTGGGAACCCAGTTTATGATAATTCTTCTACCCTGAGCAAGAATCCTCTGTGCTAGTGTGCGGATGGTTGTCAGAAAGTAGATGTTGTCAGTGGGTGAGCGCTGCTGAAGACAGTCGACGGCTCCTTTGGAGTCTGTGTGTATGACCACATGTCCTTCATTCACGGACGCGTGGCTCAGTGCTCCCATGATAGCAACTGCCTCTGCCTGTAGCGAGGAGGCGTTGTCTGTTACCCTCATGGACATTGTGGCATCCCTTGCTGCGAAGCCGGCGCCTGCAGTGTCGGTCAAGGGATCAACCGATCCATCCGTGTAATATGTTCTGCTCCCCGGAGGGGTGATGGTTGCAATGACCCTCTGGGTTTCTGCCTTTAGGCTAGGCATACAATATTCATTCTTTTTGCTTGCCAGTCTCATGACCGAGAACTCTATCGAGGTTTGTGCCCACGGCGGAGCTTCGACAAAGTCAGGGTGTGGGGAGTCCATGCCCTTGGCCAGTAGCGGTTCTTTGAGCTGATGGCGTATTAGCACCCTGGCTGTTGTTTGCAAACAGCTCGTTATCTTGTTCTAGGCGTCTGACTATTTTATGTCTTAGGCTTGTGTTCCTGGGGGCCTAGATGACCTTTGATAAGAATTGTGCTGCAGTTAGATCAATTCGTGAGGCCAAGGGGAGAAGGTTTTTCTCCACTAGGAGGTTGAGGACCTTCGCCCACCTTGGGGCACCCAGAATGACCCTGGCGGCTTCGTTTTGGACTGTCTCCAATCGGTCTTTATATTTTCTCTTAATGCCAATCAGAGCGAGGGAGGCATAGTCTACAATGGGCCTGACAGCATGTACGTAGAATGATCTTAGTACTCTATGTCTGGCCCCTATGCTCTCATGACAGACAGTCTTGCCTTTGTTCGGTCAAGCAGGTGCTGGACCTCTTGCGGAAGGAGAGGGTCGGTCTATCCTTACCCCAAGGTAGAGGTAGTCCTGGACCCACTCCAAGTCCATTCCCT
>NW_023652445.1:2500-5264 GCF_015228065.2 Penaeus monodon
AAGGGGTAATAATAATAATAATTATGAAAATAATAATAATAATTATTATTATTATAATAATAATAGTAATAATAGTAATAATAGTAATAAAAAGAAAATATAAAGATACCCTACAAACAATAATAATGATAACACATTGAAATAAAATACAAAAATAACTTGATAAAGAGAAATACAAAAATATCCTACAAACACTAATAATAAAAAAAATAATAAACAAAAAAAACAAAAAAAATAAAAAAAACAATTAAAAGAATATCCCCTTAAAACCAAGAAGATTCGAGGAAACGAAAAACGGTCTATTAAACTACAGCCATCACGATATTGCCTAAGTTCTCTTCATAAAATTAATGGTTCATGTACTCTTCTTCGCAAACTTTGCAGAATTTATGACCAAACTTTAAGCCTTTCAATGTTCACGGAGTTTGGCTTCAGTCTCAAGGAAGCCAGGTTGGTGGTATATAACCTCTTGTTTGGGAAATTTCCATCAGTGAAAAACATAAGGGGGTTTTGGGCTCACTGTACTGGGGTTGTGTTATAATGGTTATTTTGAAAATTTTGTGTATAAGATGCATTCCATACTTTTTTTGGTATATGTAATAAATTGTGGCGGTGGTAGTAATGATGATGATGGCAATTAGAAGGGAGGAGGAAAAGGGAAAGAGGAAGAGAAGGAGGAAGAAGGGAGGAGGAAGAAGAAGAGGAGGAGGAGGAGGAGGGGGGGAGGGAGAGGGAGGAGGAGGAGGAGGAGGAGGAGGAGGAGGAGGAGGAGGAGGGGAGAGAGGAGGAGGAGAGGAGGGGGAGAGAAGGAGGGGGAGGAGAGGAAAAGGAGGAGGAGGAGGAAGATGAGATGAAGAAGAAGAAGAAGAAGAAGAAGAAGAAGAAGAGGAAGGAGGAGTATTTTAGCACATGAATAAGACTAATATACTAAGTCAAACATGTTAATAAGTTGACACTGAAAACAATACAATGATAACACTATATACAAAACTATAAAAAGGGAAAAATGTAAACTGAAAAGCAAGATTTTATAACAAATAATACATATATAAGATTTTAAAAAATGATCAACGTACCTGCATTCAAAAACACACACACCACATGGCAATGTCTAGAAGCGAAATGTAACAGAATAAAAGAAAAGGAAAACAACAATAATGAAGAGAAATGTTACAGAAAAGAACAAAACTAACCTGGTTTTGAGCTCATGCAGAATAAATTTTTCTTTGAACCCGCGCCCGCTTGTTTTCTGCTATTTACCCTCAGGCATTGGAAAAGATTCTTGGGGAACTTTCATTCTTATCGTCAAAAATTGCATGGTTCTTGACTCCCGTTCGACAGAGAAGAAATAATGCAATAGGGGTGGCTGTGTTTTCGGGGGTTCATGTACGCGAGCAAGAACTAACATCCGCGAATATATACAAGTATACAGAAACACAGCGCACATCACAAAAGTG
Organism: Penaeus monodon; assembly: GCF_015228065.2. NCBI lineage: Eukaryota > Metazoa > Arthropoda > Malacostraca > Decapoda > Penaeidae > Penaeus > Penaeus monodon. The sequence goes on from NW_023652445.1 coordinate 3,958, forward strand.
AGTGTGTGTGTGAGAGAGAGAGAGAGAGGGGAAAAGAGAGAGAGAGAGAGAGAGAAAGAGATAGAGAGAAAAAGAAAGAGAGAGAGGGAGAGGGAGAGAGAGAGGCGAGACGCACACGCATAAATGTGTGTGTGTGTGTGTGGTGTGTGTGTGTGTGTGTGTGTGGTGGGGTGTGTGGGTGGGGGTGGGTGTGTGTGTGTGGGGGTGTGGGTGTGTGTGTGTGTGGGTGGTGGTGTGGGGGGGGCGTGTGTGGGGGTGTGTGTGTGTGTGTGTGTGTGGCATAAATATAATAGATAGTAATATATATATATATAATATAAATATATATAATATAATATAGATAATATATGAGAGGATGCAGTATTGTAAACACACACACACACACCCACACCCACACACCACACAACCCCACACACACACACACACACACAACACACACACACATACACACACACACACACCACACCACACACACACCACACACAAATATATAATATATATATATATAATATATATATATATATATAGATATATAATATATAATAATATTAGATAAACTGTCTATCAAACTATCTATCTAGCTTTATATCTATCTATCTATCTATCTAGCTTCATCTATCTATCTACATATATATATATATAATATAGATATAAAATATATATAGATATATTAAATAAATATATTATATAATAATAATATATATATATATATATATATTATATATATATATAAAATATATATATATATATATATATATATATACACACACCCCCAACAGTCCAAGCACGCTACCGAAGTCTTTCCCGCAGACTGAAAAAAAAACGCAAAGCAGATGCATAAAAGTTTGGGGGAAAAAAATAAGTTTACGAAAGAAATAACTTCATAACCAATTTCTATTTTACAAGTCGAAGAAGCGAGGGAAAGTGGAAAAGAAATGGCCTGTTAATATTGGCCCAAAGGGGAAGAAAACAGCTGATCGGAGGAGTAGAGGAGAAGAAAGCAGTGGGGAGGAAATGAGAATGAGAGGGGGAATAAGGGGGGAGAGAGAAGGGAGGGAGGTGGATAAGGGAGAGAGGGAGAAATAAAGAAAGAGGGAGAAATAAAGAGAGAAAGAGAGAGGTGGAAAAGGAAAGAGAGGGAGAAATAAAGAGAGGGAGAAATAAAGAGGGAGAGAGTGAGAGAATAAAAATAAAAAGTAAGGGAAAGAAGAGGGGTGAATGAATGAGAGAGAGGAATAATAAAAAAAATAACATCAACAAAAAAGCAATTATAAAAAAATAACAACAATAACAATACCGATAAAAAA
>NW_023652446.1:0-5264 GCF_015228065.2 Penaeus monodon
AAAACAAAATGATAAAATTGAGTTTCGTCTTTTAGAAAATTTACAAAAGTGAAAAAGGGGAATGGCTGTAACAATGATATAAAAGAAATACAATACATTTGAAAAAAACCACGATGGAAAAAAAAAAAAATGATGGCGTTGATTTGCGAATAATAAAAGATGGTATATGGTATAAAAATTTAATACAATAATAAATTTATTGGTAATAAGATGATTGAAAAGGGTTTTTTTAGGACACTTTATCGTTATTTTACATCATGTTTATTATTTTCATTTTATTTTCCATTAATATATTTATGCCATTAAAATTTTATCATAGTTTTTATTATCAATTTTGTTTTTTTTTCTTTTTTTTTATATTTATGATGATAATGCAAAAAAAACAAAAAATCATAAAAACTACTTTTAATAGTTTGAAAAAACAAAAACAACAAAAAGATATCGATAACAAGTCATGTGATTATATTAATAATAGTTAGAATAACAATAATGATAACAAGATAATAAAAGCGATAAGGACAATAAGATGATGATGGGGGATAAAAATAATAAGAAAAATTGTTAATAATGTTTAAAAATACTAAAAGGTAAAATGAATTTTACAAATAATTAATGAGAAAAAATAATAATAAAATTAATTTTTAAATTTATTAAAAAAAAATAAAATAATAACAAAAAAAATAATAATGGATTTATTGAAATAATAATAATGTAAAATAATGGGGGGGGAAAAGATATAAATTTGAAAATAAAACATTCCCGGGAAGATAAAAAATTTTTAAAATAAAAAAAAATGGGCACGGAAAATAAATTTTTACAGGTTTTTTACAATTTACATTTGTTTGTTTTAAAAAAATAACGATGGGAAGGGGGCATTTTCAATTCTCCCGAGGCTTAAAATTTTTTGTTTTTTTTTTTTCCCCCTTACGTTACTTGGACAAAGGCTACAAAATTACTTCCACCCCATGGCGCCTTTAATTGTGAAAAAATTTGCTTTTATCTAGGGGGAACACCAAATTACGTGATTTGGATCTAATGACATGCAATATTTTTTCATACATGCCAGTTAAAATAAATCAAATGAGTATCCCTTTTTTCAGTAAAAAGGGGTTTTGCAGTGAAAAATCGACTACACCATGCATCGTAAAATGTTTCTGTGTATTTTTTTTTGATCATTCCCCAATATAAGTGTTGGAATATTTTTAGTAAGATAATTTTTGTTTTTTGTAATTATTTTTTTTTAATTTGGGGTTTTTACTGTCCACGAATGCTTTGGTCCGTGGGGGAGTTTTTTTTGGGGGGTTTTTTACGAGAAAAACTATTACGTAGCAAGTTTGCTTAGGTTTGGGTAACCATTTTCGTATATGTTTTTATATAATATGCTTTCCTGAAAGGGGAATCAGAAATTAAATGTTTTTTGAATTTCCTTCACAATAAAAAACCCCCTAATTCGTTTAAAAAATTAATTTGACTAAAGCAACTAGCAACTTAGCACTTTTTCCCCCTTTTAAAGGGCGAGCGATAAAGAGTGTTTTTGTTTTTAAAGGCCAGAGCGATATTGGCCCCAAGTTCCAACGGGGAAAATCATTTGTTCGTGATTTTAGTATTTTCAGGGACAGTGGGTACTAAAAAATTTGGAAAAAAGTTTAAAAAACGTGGGGGAAAACTACCAGAAAACTAAAGAGGGCACCTGAAATAATGGATGTAAAGGTTTTTTTATGTATAAAGACAAAAGGGAATTGTTTTACTTAATATGCTTACCCCTTTATCAGATGGAGATATGATGAAAATGGGGGGGTCATTTTTACGGCTCTTCAAGCCAGGACGATTTTAAAAAAGGTTTTTATGAAAATTTTTTTTATTTTAGCAGTGTTTGCTCGAAAGGGGGTGTTAGTGAGGAAATAGATTTTTTTTAAAATTATATCAGATTTTTGAATTACAGACGACTTCTCGGGTTTTTTATGTAGTATGAAAAAAAAAAATTAACTCACATTTCACCATTTCACATTTAACCCTGGGGCAATCATTAGATTTTGTTTTTTTTAGTTTTTTTATTGTATTAGTCTTTTTATTTTATATTTTTCATCAACAAAGATTTCCATTTTTATTTTTTGACTTTGCGGGCAGATTGCAACATAGAAGTTAAAGAATGGAGGATCACTTGGACAGCAATTGTAAGTAACCTTTTTCTACTGCCAAATAAGGGAAGGGCCTAAAAAAGGTTTGGGTTTTTTTTTTAGGCTAGGGTTTTTGGTGCTATCCCCAGTGTCAATGTGTGGAAAAGTCACCCCAAAAAACAGTTGATATTTTAAATTTTGATGTTTTTAAAAAGATCCCAAATTTTTCTTGCTGCCCCTGGGGAAATTTTTAAACTTGAAGCCAAACAAAAAAATTATTTAAAAAAAATTTGAGTTTTTGATGTAATAATTTTATGAAGAATCCCCAAATTTTCCAGAATGAAAACCGGGCCCTAGCAAGGGGGGGATTTTTTCCCCCTGAAATTCTTGGGGGAAAAATTTGGGGAATACCCGCAGGGGAAAAAGAATCCGAGGAAGGAAGGCAAGTAAAACGTGTCATTTTTGAGCAAGGATTTGGGGGTTTAGGGTGGAGAAACCCCCACAATGCCACTCCTTGTGGCAGTGGGGGAGGGGGGGGCTCTCAGCTAAGAGGAATACACTCTTTTAAACTTTGGTTAGTTTTTTGTTTTAGTATTGCCAATTACTCCCCCCCTCCCCCCCCCCTAAAAAAAATAATTTTTTTTTAAGTTTTTAATTTTTTGAACAATAAAATATTTGTTTTGCAAGAAATTTTCACCTAATAATGATTTTTTTTTTTTCCCAAATTTGATTTCTGGGGTTGCGTCTATGTGCACTAAAATGTTTTTTTTTTTTATGAATTTCTAAAATGTGTGGGGTATGAACAAAAATTTTTTTAAAGTTTTAGAAGGACATGGGTTTAAATTTGCCATGGCCATATTGTGAAGACCTGAAGTCTTAACCCCCGTATCAGGCAAGATAAAGCTATAGATCTCTCTTATGATTTACTGTCAGATAATCTCTACTATATGTTGTAGTGGTTTTTTTGGCCCTCTACTTGTTTTTTTGGAAAAAGGAATGCAGTGATCATTCCAAAAATTTTTGTGTTGAGTGTATGAATCCATAGCAGAGTAACATTTCACTTTTTTTTGTTTAAATTTTTAAAAAACAAAAGATGTGATACTTGCAAGAAAAGAAGCTCAGTTTTGAGAGCGATGTGTCAGGGCTTCTGAACTATCCAAAAAATTTTTTTTATTGTTGAAATAGATTGTTAAATGTCCCCCCTAGTCATACCCTTTACCCCCAGTGTACCAAAGATGCTGATTTTCAGTATTTAATGATGTTTTCTTTTTTATATCAGTTTGTCTGCTTCCATGAGTCTACCCAATTAATTCATAAAAACAATCCTTTAAAGTTATTCTTTGGGTTTAGCCCCCTTTCCCCTTTTTGTAAATTTTTTTTTTTAAAAGTTGGAGTTTTTGGAATGGAATAGAATTTTTTTCTCTTATTTGATTACTGGTGCTATTTGCACTTTTTTATATAAAAAAAAAGAAGAAAGAAACATTCATATCCAAATTTCAGCAAGGGAAAAAAAAGTGATTTTTTATTTTCTTTTCAGGGTGTTGTTTTTTTAAGGGTAAATTTTTTTTATACTTCTGAAAAATGTAAGTAGTTTACATCAATATAGTTAAAAAATTGAAAATTATAGTAACACAATGAAAACCCACAGTCAGCAGGGGAATTTTGTTTTCAAAGCCCCCCATTTTTGGGGGTTTATCTGGCGTTTTTTGGGGCCCCCACCCCCGGTGGCCTCTCCCTTTTTTGTATGTTCCTCCTGAGTTACCTTTGTCTCTCAGAGTGGCCCCTGGCCAAAACCACCCCCCACAACATGCTTCAGCCATGTTATTTGGATGGCGCAACAAAGTGAGTTTCTTTAGAGTGTCTTGAATTAATTAGACAGAAGGAATGCTTTTTTATTTTCAAAATTTACTTTGGTTAGGCCTATGTAGAGGTATTTGTAATACCCAGCAATTTATATATGTGTGAGTGTGTGTGAGTGTGTGTGAGTGTGTGTGAGTGTGTTTGGTGTGTGTGTGTGTGTGTGTGTGTGTGTGGGGTGTGTGTGTGTGTGTGTGTGTGTGGTGTGGCATGTGTTGTGTGTGCATGTGTGTTGTGTGTATTATTTCTTCTTGTAGGCTTTTATCAAATCTTTTGAACACTTTTCTCCTCTTCAGCCATATTATCATCACAAATAAGGCAAAAACAATTGAAGACAATAATTTAAATATTAAGAGCACAGTTTCACACTAACAACCTAATTTTAACCACATAAATGATAGCCTTACCATTAGATAAAATGATATGGAGTTTATCCTTACTGACAGTTAGGAAGAAGGAGCAAACCACCGGAGTTGGGTGACCTCACTTGATGCCTTCATTCCAAATTCACCACAAGTTGAGGCTCCTGGAACTAATGGTGTCAGTGGTGGCTGTTGTATGCACCACATCAAGACACCCTTACAACAAGCCACTCATCATGGCACTTGTCATTACTGATGGAAGAAGAAGAATATTTTAAGGATGGAGTAAATAAAAATGCCCATGGGACAGAAATGAGTAAGAGATATTAATGTGTTGTATTAACATTGTTTTTTATGCCATTATGTTAATTTAACAGTATAAACCAAGTATATTTTTCTACATAAAAGATAGATGTTTATTACACTCAAAACCAACAGGCAAATGGCATGTAGCATACATTGCCCATGCCCACTTGAGTTTTCTTTAGTAATTGTTTTTACACATATTATGGCTCCACATGTATTAGTCACCAATGAGCCAATTATGAGTACTATTTGTCTCAACCTGTTAACCCATTTCCTTGATTTTCAGAAATATTTAACGTTATCTTATATTGCCAATACTAATGTCAATAATATTATAGTAATTACAATGTTTTATATTAAAAATAAACAACATCGATATTTCACAGCATTAGTAAAAAAAAAAAAATGTTTTTTCCAGCAAATTCAAGGATAGGTGAAATCAGGTAAGGTATATAAGGTGTCTACTAATTGCACTCCTTTGTGGCTTTAAACACTAGTAGGAGCCATCTGGTGTGCGGCAAAAACATTTTTCACCATAGATTCTAAAATGAATGCAGCCATTTTCCTGAGATTTAATTACCTTTTTAGCATAGGATGGATTTTTAAAGTCAGAATTTAAAAA
>NW_023652449.1:2500-5263 GCF_015228065.2 Penaeus monodon
CATATGTAGGCCTATATACATCCACACACACACGCACACACACACACACACACACACACACACACACACACACACACACACACACACACACACACACACACACACACACACACACACACACACACACACACACACACACACACACTAACCACACACACACTAACCACACGCACACACACACACACTCACACACACAGACTAAGATGTTTACACGGGCAATCTGCCTCGCTTACACGTATACGCGAGCGTGTCTGCATACATGTATATATTTCCATATAGAAACGAACGAAAGAGGATTAGATTTTTTTTCTTTTTTTTTGGTTCGTGTTTTACTGCATTGGAGGATTTTTGCGCGATGAGTTACATACATGTATATGTATTCTTCACGAGAGATAAACCTGAGAGCAGGAGGGGGAAAGGGGGAAGGGGGAGGGGAAACAGGGGGAAGGGGAGGAGGAGAAAGGGAGGAGAGGGAAGGGGAGAAGGGGAGGAGGGAGAAGGGGAGGGGAGGAAGGGGAAGGGGAGGAGGGGAGAAGGGGAAGGGGAGGAAGGGGAAGGGGAGGAGGGGGAAGGGGGGTACGCAAAATCCAAGGATAAAGGGGGAGGGAGTGTAGTTAAAATCCAAAATAGGGGAGGAGAGAGGGAAGGAAGGGGGAGGGAAGGGGGAGGGAGGGGAGGGAAGGGGGAGGGAGGGGAGGGAAGGGGAGGGAGGGGAGGGAGGGGAGGGAGAAAAAATGGGAAGAGTATTTTGAAATTTACTGAAGCTTGGGTTGGAGGGTGAAGGGAGAGCAGAAGGGAGAAGAAGAGAAAAGGAAGGAAAAAGAAAATAAAGAGAAGAAGAGACAGAAAGGGAGGTTCGAGGGAAAAAGAGACATGAATAAAAGAGGGAAAGGGAGGGAAGAAAAGAAGAAGAAAAGAGGAAATAAGAAGATCGGAATTGGAGAAACGGATAAAGGAAAGGGAAGAAGAGGCAAAGGGAATAAAGATATTGATGGGGAGATTCAATGACACTAAAGGGAGCATTTCGATCCGAGGGAACGAGGGGAGGATTCTAAAGGGAGAAGGAGGGGAAGGGAGAGAAAGAGGGGAGGCAAAGGGAGAGGAAAGAGGGGAGGGAAAGGAAGGGAAGGATTTTAAAGGGAGAGAGAGGGGAATAGAGAGAAGGGGCGAGAGGGGAAGGGAGGTCTAGAGAATAAGCGAAGGCGGAAAGGGCGCCGGAGAACGTGAACGAGGAGGAAGGAGAGGAAGGAGAAAAAGAAACAGGAGAAGGAGAAGAAAAAGCAGAAGGGGAAGAATAAGCAAAGAAATAAACTGTGGAAGCAAGAACAGAAAGATAAAAAAACAAGATGAGATAAAGAAGGAGGAAAAGGGATAGGGGGAAGAGGGAGAAAAATAGAATAAGAATGGGAGAAAAGAGGGAAGAAAGAGAGAGCACGAGGGACTGAGAAATAAAAACAGAACCAGAAAAAAATTGTGAATAACGAAAGGAAGTTGAAAAAAAATAGATAAGAACAAAGAAGGACGTATGAAATGAAATCGTGATTAAAAGACAAACAAAAATGTGAAAAAAGAAAAAAAAAAAAAACAGACAAACAAGGGAAATTAGAAACGACTAGACAGACGGAACGGAACAATAAACAGACAAACAACCAAGAGGCCAATAAAACAGAGAAACGAACAAGAGAATCGGAGAAACGAGAGAAAACGCAAACAAATAAAGTGAAGGCCTAAGACGCGGCCACGGAGAGGGAGGAGAGGTTTGGAACACCGTCTCAGAGGTCGGGGTGACATATGGCAAGTAAACCACATTGACGTTGATGGCAAATGGGGGGGAGGGGGAGGGGGAGGAGGAGGGGGTACGATGGGGCGAGGAGGGGGGAGGGGAGGCGGGGAGAGGGAGTGGGGGAGAAGGAAAAGGAGGAGGGGGTGTGATAGAGGGAAGGAGAGGGGGGGGAGAGGGAAGGAGGGGAATATGATAAGAGGAGGGAGGGGGAGAGGGAAAGGGAGAGGGGGGAGAGGAATAGCGGGGAGGAGGAGTATGATAGGGGGGGAGGGGGAGGGGGAAAGTAGGGGTGAAGTTGTAGTGAAAAGATCAGAGTCGCTGGGAGAGGGATAACTATATGTGTATTTATAGAGGTTGGGGAGAGGAAGGGGAGTGAGGGAAAGGGAAGGAGGGGAAGGAGGGGTGTGAGGGAAGGGAAAGGGGGGGAGGGGGGGTGCTGTCGTAACTTACTGGGGTTGAAAGCGAAAGGAAAGGCGAATGACAAGGGGAGAAGAGAGGAAGAGGAGGAGGGAGAGGAAACAGGGAGGGAGAACAGGGAATGAAAGAAGGGAAAGAACGGTTATATATATAATATATATATATATATATATATATTATATAGATATATATATATATATATATATATATATATATATATATATATATAGAGAGAGAGAGAGAGAGAGAGAGGAGAGAGAGGAGAGGAGAGAGAGAGAGAGGAGAGGAGAGAGAGAGAGGGAGGGGGGAGAGGAGAGAGAGAGAGAGAGAGAGGAGAAAAGAGAGAGAGAGGAGAGAGAGAGAGGGAGAGAGAGAGAGAGAGAGAGGTGAAAAGAGGAAGAGGAAAGGAGACACAAATACTTCAATAACATCGTAAAAGAAAAGAGACAAATAATAATAATACCAAAGGAAATAGAACGAAATGGAAAGAAATGGAGAAAAATATCCTATCAAAGGGAACGAAAGAAAAGAGAAAGAAGCAAAATAGATCTTAAAAAAAAAAA
>NW_023652450.1:0-5263 GCF_015228065.2 Penaeus monodon
CTGATAAAATGATTTTTGGGTTTTTTTTCAGAAATTTAAAAAAAAAAAAAAAAAAAAAAAAAAAAGATTTAAATTTTTTTGAAAAAAACACGTGCAAAATAAATGTTTAGTAAAGTTAAGTTAAAATTTAAAACCCCTTAATGGAATATTAAAAAAAAACCCTTAAAAATTACAGTTTTTACATTTTTTTAAAAACCCCAATTTTTTTTTTTAAAAATTCCCTTTTTCTTTCCCGGGGAAAAAAAAATCCTTTCCGGAGGGCTAATTTACTGCCCCTGGGATAGGAAAAATTCCCCAAAGGGGTTTTAAGAAAAAAAAAGGGGAATAATTTTTAAAAAAAATTTTATGCTAAAATTTAAAACCCCCGGGGGGCCCCTTCTTTTTTTTTTGGGGGAAAGCAAACACTTTGGGAACTCTGACGAAACCCAAAAAGTTTAAACCTTGGGGCCCATCCCTTGCCTTTTGTTGGGTATCGGACAAATCGAGTCAGCCTCTGAACAAAAGAGAAAAGAGTTAGAAACAATTCATTAAATAGGTTGCAACTCTATAGCAAAAATCAAAGACAAAATACTATGTAAAATACAGGGTTTCCTAAATTCCTAAACTCTCTATGGTAATCTTCTGCGTGAATGAAGACATGACAAATCTCTCCTGTAGATGATTTGGACAGGACAAAACTTCACAAGTGGTCTTTTTTTCCCGGGCTGGAAATTATTACAAAAAGCATACCATGAATTGGTCATACCGATCTTCGGCATTGTCTTCTTTTAGAATAGGGGTAGAGAACTCCACAGACTAGTACATTTTTACTGAGGCTTGGGGCAAAAACGTCTCAAGAGTACAGACCCAAAAACACCTAAAAAAATTTAAAGCGTTTTATAGGGAAAAGTGAGGCTGCAAAAAAATTGTTATTTTTTCATTTTCCTGCTAAAACAACAAACTTTAATAAAAAATGAAAGCTTACCCAGTTACAGGTTTCCCATTTCCTCTTATGGGCACCATCCTGGGGTTGGGGGGGGCGATGGCAATTGGTTGGTCTGCCTTATTTCGTTTAAAGGGTTTGTCAGGAAAATGCTGTAATTAAATTGTGCGGGGGGAAGTCCCCGCCCCGGCTATCTAGGTGTTTTATAAAAACCTGCCTCCTCGAAATGTTTTCCTCCTTTTCCTTGGTAACCAGGGGGGTTTTGTGATAAGTGGGGTGCAAGTGCGCATCTACTAGTGGCTTGCCTTTCATCAAGGGGGGTGCATTATGTAACAAATCATCTTCTGATGCCCCCTTTTCGTTCTTCCCCAAAAGCCCCCTTGACACGGGAAAATATCCTTTCGAAACTTTTTCTGCTAGGGGTAATGCCTGGGGGTTTGGGGGTGCCCCTGCCGGGGGAACCAAAGAGGGTAATGCCCGTGGATTGCTTGGGAAGGGGGCCATGACTAATTTTCCTGGGTCAATAACCCCCTCACCCCACATCACCCAAAAATCACATACCAAAACCCAACAGGAGGGGGGGGGGAGGAGGAGGAGGGGGAGGGGGAGGAGGAGGAGAAAAAGAAAAAAAAGAAGAAGAAGAAGAAGAAGAGAAGAAAAAAGAAAAGAGAAAAGAAAAGAAAAAAAAGAAGAAAAGAAGGAGGGGGAGAAGGGGGGAGAAAAGGGGGAGAAGGGAAAAAAAAAAAGGAGAAAGGAGGGGGGGGGGAAAAGGAGGAAAAGGGAGAAAAGGGGGGAGAGGGGGAGGGGAAGAGGGGAGGAGGAGGGGGAGGAGGGAAAGGGGGAGGAAAGGAGGAGGAGGAAAGGGGGAAGGGGGGGAGGAAAAAGAAGAGAAGGAGAAGGAGAAAGGGGGGAAGGGGGAAAAAAGAAGAGAAGGAGAAGAGGGGAAAGGAGAAGGAAGGGAAAAAGGAAATTTTGGAAAAAGGAAAGGGGAAAGGAAAAAGGGGGAAAAAAAAAGGAAAGGGGGTTTTAAAGGTTACCAAAAAATTTCCTTAGGCCGCTTTACCATGCCCCCCCTACCCCGGTTTTTGGGGAAAATTGCTCTCCACAGCATCCGGGGGGGTTGGGGGCCTGGTGGTTCTGTTTTTTTGCTGGATCACAGCGTCTCAGAGGCAGCTCCCTTCACTACATCTTGGACGGCTTAACACCTGCTCTACAAACATCCGGCCCACAGGCCTTGGGAATCATCTGATATCCTTTCCCCTGATCCAAGGTGACCGTTTCACAGCAGGTCCTCCTTCGGGCCGTGTCGGCTATCATTGGTCGAAAGCAATTTTTAGCGGGGAACCAGATCATACTGAAGGGGCCCGATGCAAAAGAAAAAGAAAGGCAACAAGAAAAGGGGGTGTTAATACCCCTAGCGGTTTTTTAATAAATTTGTGTTTTTTAATGTTGGTTTTTAAAATTATTTTTGTCTTTTTTTTTATTTGTGTTTTATTTTCACAAAAATAAAGAAAAATTGAGGGGGACTCAGAGCGATCCCCATGGACCTGGTTTAACTACCGTCTCTGATAGATATAAAAATAATAAGGGAAACCAACGGCAATCCGCTAGGATTTACTTTTAACCATGTGTCACACAGAGAAGAAATAAAAGTAAATTGACTCATTGGAGTCACCCCGTCACGAGCAAATTGCAGGCTAAAGAATACATCATAAATCTTTATGCCGGGACAAAAAAAACCAACCCTATTAATGAAAAAGGGTTTTTGGTTCCTTTTGTCCACTGGGTGATGAGGTAGTGTGTGTTTGGGATGCGTGGTTGATGAAGCTACTGAATGGGGTAAAGCGGAGTGACCCACAGAGAATGAATCCAAACCGGATTTTAAATGTTCCATAAAAAAAATGAAGAAAAATTAGCAATGCTAGTTAAAAAATTATTTCAACCACCACTTTGAATTCAACATTTAATGATTGCGCAGAATGACGCATTAATGAATGTGACGTGAAAAAATTCGCAACTTTTTAGAAAGCAAATCTTCTGGGGGTAGAAAATCTGAACTGCCGAGTAGTTATGTCTAGCTAACATTTTGGAAATTCATCAAGGGGGGGGATCTATACCCAAAATCCCCGTACATTGAAAAAAAAACCTGAGCCAGGAAAAATTTAAATAACCCGTTTTTTTGGGGTTTCGGGGCCTCGTGCTTTCCAGGGATATTTGGGTACCGTACCAAATTTGAACGTTTGGGGGGAAAATTATTAATCTTGTTCACTTAATACCCCGCATTTTCACATAAAGGGGTTTCCCCCAATAAAAAATTATAAAAAAAAATTGTTTACCTTTTTTTTAACGCACGAACTATACCAAAGCAAGGGGTAACCAACCTTACAGTTAACCCTTTTTTTTTTTTTTTTTTTTGGGGGGGAAAAAAAAAAAACCAAAAAAAGGAAAAGTTGAGGTCGGGTAAAAGATACAACCCCGACCAAAGCGAAAGAGAAAGCGCGGTCAGGTCGGGGCGGGGGGAGAACGAGATAAAATAAAATGAATTCCGATAAAAAAATCACAAAAACGCTTTAAAATTTCGTTGCAGATGGAAAAAAAAATCTCTAAAAAGAAGAAATTAATTATACTTGAAAAAAAACAATTGAATGTTTGTTATCACATCCACACACGAAAGCATCTGCGGGGAAAAATGTGTGAGAAAGGCCCCTTTGCTGGCTTAAAACATTTTTAGGAAAGGAAGGGAAAAGAAATAAGATAAGGGCCCAATGTACTTAGTTTTTTTTCTTGGACATTTCATGGAGCGTTGAGCGGGTTTTTTTTTTCTTCGAGTGTTTGTGCGCACCAAAAGGACGCAGCGTCACCGCTGCTACCCGATTGTAAAAAGGGTTTGACCTTAGTACAATGGGGAACAGAGGGGAGTTTACTTTTTAAAACGTGACTTTATTAATAAAGTTTTACACACAGTAGGAAAACCCCGAGAGTGTCAGTCGCCCCCCCGGGGGGGGAGGGGTAGGCCAACCTTACCATTGGTTTGGTTTCAACTCATGGGGGCAAGCGAATAATAACAATGTATTTTTCCCCCTTTCTGAGTGAATGGGCCCTTTTGGACTTGGAGCCACTGGTCCATGGTAACAGAAATAGACTTTTGTATATGCTAGAGAGAGAGGGGGAGAGAGAGAGAGGAGAGAAGAGAGAGGAAGAGAAGAGAGAAAAGAGAAGAGAGAAGAGAGAGAGAGGAGAGAGAGGAAGGGGAAGAGAAATTTTTTTAAAAAATTTCAAAATATTCTTTGAAGTTGTATACATGTCCCGATTTTGTAAATAGGACCCCGCCAGGACCCAAGTGCAAAAGGCATTGTAGTGTTGCCATCCGCTTAGGGGCCCAAATCCCCCATGGGATTATACTAATGCCACCCCGGGGCAAAGGCTAATTTTCCCGTTAACCTGACCTAGGAAAATATAAAAAATGTCAAGTACCACTCTAAAACTGGGTAAATCTAAATACATTCCTGATTTTAAAAGGGAAAAGACAAATTCAAAGCAAAACCTACTAATAAAAATAAGGGGGGTAAGGTAATAAAATAAATATTTGAATTTTTATTATTAAATTAACAGTCCCCAATTTTTTCACTAAACATTGTAAAAAAAAAAAAAAAAAAAAAAAAAAAAAAAAAAAAAAAAAAAAAAAAAAAAAAAAAAAAATAAAAAAAAAAATAATATTTTATAGCCTTAGGAAAAGTGTAAAAAAAAGCTTTTTTTGTAACATAAAAAACAACTCACAATTTATTTTTTTTTTGTTTAGGACTTGAAGTTTCAGCTAAACTTCCTCACGAGAAACAAATTGGTTGACATGTAGATTCGGGGGTTACTGGGGAAAAAAACCCTTTTTTTGTGTCCTGAAACGTGGAATATCATAGCGTAACTTTGCGACCATTTCATCTGAAAAAAAAAAAAAATTAAAAAATTAAAAAAGTGGAAAAACTGAGATTTAAGGCAAATTGGTATCCATTTATTTTTAATTCTTGAAATGGGCTCAAAACAAATTATACTGCAAAGATGAAAATGGTAAAAAATTGCTCAAAAAATCCTTGTTATTAATAAACACATCCACCAATGTTAGCGTTTTAAAAAAAGGGCCAAAAAAAGACTGACTGAATGTATTTTGTAAGTCCAAAAGGGAAAAAAAAAAGGCCTGGAACAAAAAAAACACATACTTAACCCCCTTTTTGGGGGCCCGGGTTTTCCCAAACGAAATTTTTTTTCCTGAAAAAATTCCCAGCCCCCCCCCCCCAAAAAATTCACCCCCCTTTTTGGGCCCCTTTAAAATATAATCCCCCCTTTTAA
>NW_023652451.1:0-5263 GCF_015228065.2 Penaeus monodon
CGCTACGTCTACCTACCAAACCACATCTTGCAGTACAGGACCTGTACTCCTTAAAACCCCAATAATAGCACTGTGTGATACTGCTGGCCCTGGTCCACAGTTCTGCTCAGTTTCGTTTATTTCTCTAAAAACAGGGGAAACAGGTGAGTTGTTATTCAGTATTATTAATTATTCTGCCAACAATGTAATTTTTATTTCATGTGAATCTAAAACCTTGTATTTGAATTATGTGAATTAGCCTAATACATTTTCATACTGTTGCAGGTGAAAACAATTAAGTTCAAGCATCCCGTTCACGACATTCATGCAAATAAAAATGTAATAGTTTATATCTTTCCCTGAGAAGTTAGCTGTGTTTGATGCAGCAACTATAGAGACAAATTCACTGTTACTACTTGCTACCCATGTCCAGGCCCAGGTTTAGTGTTAGTAGAAAGATTTTAATTATTTTTAATTTTTATTTATTG
Organism: Penaeus monodon; assembly: GCF_015228065.2. Lineage (NCBI taxonomy): Eukaryota > Metazoa > Arthropoda > Malacostraca > Decapoda > Penaeidae > Penaeus > Penaeus monodon. The sequence continues at coordinate 468 of NW_023652451.1, forward strand.
CATCAGTGAATGACTGAAAAAGAAAGGAAATATGTGAATAAAGAATGTGTTAGACCACCTTTGATTCTCTTATTGATTAGTCTTGAGCAGAGTGACAAGCAGTAAGTGAAAGTGTTTTAATAGAGTATATGAAGAGTGGGGACAGAAAGTGAGGCTCTCTGTCATATTTTTAAAGAAATAGTACCCTGATTTTTTAAATCTAGATCTAAAAGGAAAATTAATGTAGATAATCCTCATATTTAAAGGAAATATACAATATTTGTAAAATTAAATGAAAAATAGTAAAAAAAAAAAAAAAAAAAAAAAAAAAAAAAAAATGCAGGTAAACTTTTCAGACCAAAGGACCACATTATTACGTAAACTGTTTTGTACACAAGAATGAACATATTGGGACATCATGATATCATTACATCTTTACACAGTACACTTAACCCAACCAACATGGATTTACATTCTGTCCCCAGTAGTTTTTTGTGAATTTTGTTACATACAGATGGCCAGCAAGGAGTCTATCAGTAGGCCCAAGTGACTGATCCTGATTTCCCCATTCCTTGAAATTGGGGGAAAATGTGTTTTTCTTTCAAGTACAATTGATATCAATAATGTTATTATTGTTGTTGATATTATGATTATTAAATTGTTATATAAATCTTCGTAACATTTAAGGCAATGAAATAATACAAAAGACTCTTTCCAAAAGTCTAGGAAAAGGGTAAACAGATGATATAGGTAGGACTAGTAACTGACTCCTTGGTGATTAAGCACTTGTAGAGCCATCTATGTGTAAATACAATAAATAAACCTATATTACAGTAGGCATGGCATGTATTTTTTTCCATCCGTGTTTGATTGGGTTAGTGCTAAAGTTTTATTTTTGGCTGTGAATAGTTATTTGATATCTTTGGCACCAGTTGTGGAATGACTGATCATTACTCTGTCCATACATAAAGTAATGTAAGATCAAACTTTACATTTACATTTAACACATTCATATACTCCCAGTTCCTTCATATTTTGAAAAAAATATCTCTAGATTCTATCAGAAAATACATATCCTGTTAATCCCCTTGATTCTCCATTTTCTGTGAATATTCTTTTGCAAAATTGTTGTGAGGAGAGAGGGTCTCTTAAAGAATTGGCATTGTTGTATCTACCCATTATGCCTTTGCCTTTCTTGATTTAAATGAGTTTTGGGATATCTTCAAAAACATACAGAGATATATAGCAAAATAGCCTCAATATATTCTAATGATATGTAAACATCATGAAATGTGGATGACTCAGACTCACTGGCTCTGTGGACAAAATTTTGGAAAACTAAATTACTAAGAAACACATTTAGTGAAAATTTCAGGAAAGTCCACACAGTGGATCTGAAGTTGTCAGCTTCCCCTTATGGGCTAATCTTCCCCTTTACCTTTATCTTTTATATTGCTTAATCTAAAATATTTTGTAGAGGTTGGGGATGATTTTTAGGTGGTTTAAGAACATAGTTAGTATATGTTTGAATTTATAGATTTTTCAATTTATTGGTATTGTTCCCCCCCTTAAGATAGGCATTATGTCCCAATAACCTCAATTAGTAGAAAATACAGTAAAACATTATACATTTTGAGAAACTACTTAATCTTAGCCTGCTGTAAGTACTTACATTAGCACAGGGATCAACAAATATCATCTAACATAAAACTTGTTTTATAAATAGAAGTGGTGAATATTTTTATTGACCTATTTGGACATGGTATCCAGCACACAGGAATATCACTTTTTATCCTCTTGATTTTGTTACTGAGAGAGGAGTATGGTACAGCATATTGCTAGCCTGATTTTGAAGTTGGGTTTCTATTAAATGCACATTAGTTCCAAATGGTCATCAGTTGAAAATCAGAAGTAGAATCACTATAAGTCAGGACCTTTTATTATATGAGACTTTCATTCTAATTTACCCTTGGCAGTGGGTATATGCACTGTATACCATAGTTTTGTTTTGTAGATTTTATTTTCACATAGAAGGCTTTGCAAGCGTTTAGTTACCAAGGAGCTGTTTTACTAGACCTACCTGTCCTCATCTGTTTACTCCACTCCTTGAATTTTTTGAACAAGCTACTGCCTGGCATTTGCTTGGTGCAGCAGTTAAGAGTCATCAGAGTGGTTGCGAGTGTAGCTTAATGAGGCAGATTTTGTTTGTTGCTTCCATTATTCATAAAAATGGAAGTCCATAAAACTGAGTGAAATAAATAGTTAAATTTCCTAAAATTCAAGAAATAGTAAAAGGAGCAGGTTTGGTCAGTAATTGCCTCATTGTTGATTAAGCACTGGTAGTACCATCTATGTGTAAGGGAAATGAATTGAAATAGATAAAAATTTGAATAAAAAAATGATGCCCTCCAAGCATCATTGTATTGATTTGGGGGAGGGAAAGATTAGGTGAGTAACTGTTATATTTAAATTAACAAGTCTTGTGTAAACATAATTTCTCTCTAAAATTGCAGCTTAAACCCCATAGCACTGGGAGACCGGTGGTTGGCCTATGCAGATCGACGCCTGTATCCACTGCATCAGTCATGTGGTGGCATGGTGCCTGAGGGGGCAACATCATACAAGGCTACAGTTTTTCATGCTGCCAAGTCCTTAACAAAGGTTAGGGGTAGTCATTTTTTTTTAATACTTTTATATATAACTTTTTTTTATGAGATCTTTAGCATTGTGATGAGGCATTTGTCAAGTTTATTGTTTGGAATTTTCTATTAGTGTCCTTTTCTTTCTTTTTGTAGTGTGTAATTTTCCCTCCCTCTTTCCCTACCTACTTTCACCCTTAGAGAGAATGACTGAATGCCTAGACAGTCCCCAACACTCCTTTTACCTTCCTGTGAAGTAAACCTTGGTTGAATTTGTCAAAGAGAAACAAGAAGAAAAAAAGAAAAGAGAGAGAAAGGAAAAAAAAACAAAAAAAAACTATTGCTTTAATCTAAGTGCATAATGTGAAGAAAACCAGGAAACCCGTTTTTTTCTGTCATTTGGTGGGTGGCATGTGTTAAGACCTGTTTGCCTTTGCCTTTTCATGCCGCCAAGTCTCTTACAAAGGTTTGTAGCCTTTAGGGATGCTGCTGTTCATAGGCTTTTTATTTGCTAAAAAACACATCATCGGTAATATATGCCTATCACATTAATTCTTTCTTGTTTTTGTTATTGCTTACTTATTCCTACTCTGATTTTCTTTTTCTGCTTTTAATTGTTTATGATTATTTGCAATTGTTATAATTTTCTTCTTAGTAGTATAAAAGAAGATATTGTGATGTCATGCTGTAGGACCATATAAAATTATATGCATGGGGTTAACAATAACCAGGATTTTTGTGTGGTGAAGTATCTATGTGTTCTTATATAAAATATGTGATATAAGATATTGATGGAAACTGTTGATCTTACTCTATCAGGGCTTGATAGTAAAGAAAATTAGTTGTACAGAACATTTAAGTAATTTTGAAGAATAGCATGGCTAAGAACAGTACTTTTGAGGCTGAACGAAAGATATACCTTTTTGGGATGGGATCTTTCCTAAAAAAAAATAAAGACAACTTATCCAGGGGGAAGTTATAGATGAAGTTGGGATGACCACTTTTAATCACACCTGCCCCTTGAATCAGACAATGCTTACTGTCAAGCCCTGGTATTTGAGCTGTAAAGACCTCCTGATGATTGCCCACATTTGACGCTGTTCTTGCTGAAATTGAAACGCAGTGGTCAGAGGGTGTGTATCAGTATTTTATCCTTGTGTGCAAGTGACTGTGTATGTTTGTGCACATGTGTATTATGTACATATATGAGTGTAAATGAGAAGTCATAATTTTATTCATGTTTTTAAGCCACCATTTATATCAGATTGATATGATTGGGTGAATCCTAGTCTGAGAATTGCCATTGAAAATAATGATAGAATGAAAAATGGAATACACGCATAAATTTCACTTCCACTGATGATGCAATCGAGGAAAAATGACATGAACATATGTTTTTTAAAAACACATGTTCAAACATAATTATTATATTGAAAATTAAGCAAATACTCATGTACAAAATTGTTCTTATCCTTCACTTGCCATAAACAAAATCATCACTGTGTGTAGTGTAGTGTAGTGTAGTGTAGTGTAATAGAGTGTAATGTAGTGTAATGTAGAGTAATGTAGTGTAATGTAATATATGTGTGTGTGTGTGTGTGTGTGTGTGTGTGTGTGTGTGTGTGTGTGTGTGTGTGTGTGTGTGTGTGTGTGTGTGTGTGTTTTGTGGTGTGTGTGTGTTGTTTGTGTTTATCTGTTTGTTTATTACTTTTATGTTTCTTATCCAAGAAGTATTACTAATATTGAAATGCCATGGTTAGCGATGTCTCCAAAGAGTTCCCTTTTTCTGAGTTGGTTTTATTACCTATATCTAAGTAAATAAGAGAATAGATAATCTTTTAAACTGGTTATTGCATATTGTAGCTTTCAGTATAGTAATGGTATTGTTAGGGTATTTTTCTTGTACCTAATTTATTTGATCTCTAATGTGAAGATGACATTCTTACACTACACTGCATACTGTTACTGTAGAAAGTTCTAAAGTTGTAGAGTTGAGAAGTCTGTTTTGTCGTATTATCGTCATTATTATTATCATTTATTAATTATTTATTATTTATTTTTAAATTATTAATTTTTTTTTTAGGTAAGTTCATGAAAAACTATTTTTACATTTTTACATTTTTTATTCCTTTAAGAAAAGAACTGGCAGTGCTAAGTCATGAAACACTTTTTTATTTA
>NW_023652453.1:0-5262 GCF_015228065.2 Penaeus monodon
ATCATCTAGATGACAAATTTGGTAATATCGGTAGCCCCCAATAGGGAACAACCACTGCTTTTTAAGGGCCCCCGCAAAAGGGCAACTAGGAAGGGGCCCCACAGAATAAAACACCCGGGAGCAAACCCAATAAAGCCTTGCACGGACACGATAGTATGGGCTCATCGCTTTATCAAAGAAAGTTTCCCGCAATTCCCTTTACTTTGGAAACGTGGATTATGGAAAACTTTTTTTAAAAACGGGAGAGGGGATACAGCCCTAAAATTTTGATTACCGTCCGCTTTACTTTCAGTTTTACGTAAAGTGTAGAAAAATAGTTGCAATCACAAAAACAATTTTCTAAAACCCAAAGCCCCCTTTGAAAATGTCGGGCCAAAAAACAAATTTTTTTGAAAAAAGTAGGGAAATTTGGGAAAACTTTTTGGTTCAGGGGTTTTATTTATCCAAAAGAAAATATTTCAAGCCCAAAATTTCGAAAAATTTTAATAATATATATTTACAAATTTTTGGACTGACTATTTTTTGGGGGATAAATAACCTCTAAAAAAAAACAGTTGCCAATTCCTACTATTTCATTTTTTTTTTCCCGGGACTTTTTAAAAGGGGGCTGGATTTTAGAAAAAATTGTTAGGGTGATTGCAACTTTTTGCTAGCACTTTAGGGTAACACGAAATTTACATGCTTGGACGGTAATAAAATTATATGGTCTGTATCGCTTCCCCCTTTTTGAAAACAGTTGCCAAAATCTCCTTTTCCAAAAATTTGGCAATTGCGGGTAAACTTTTTTTGAAAAATTTGGGGAAAAGCGATACCCGTAGCTCCGTGAAAAGTCCCTTTTATTTTACTTGATGTTTCTATTCTTTTTTTTGGGCCTCTTCCTTTTGAATTTTGGGGGGGGGCCGTAGAAGCAGGGGGTCTGTTTTAGGGTGGGGTCTCCGATATTAGCCAAGTAGTCATCTAGATGATCGCACTACAAAAGGGAAATTAGGCAAATGTTTTTATGGGTTTTTTTTGGGTTTTGGTGCTAGTGTTTTAACTGTTTTCCTTTTTTTCTTTTGCAAAGTTTTTACAATCATTGAACCCTTTTTTTTTTTATGAGCTATTTTTGCATAAAAGACTAGTGTTTTTAAAATTTTTTCTTTTTTGGGATTTTATCCCATCCCAAAGGCCAATTTCCCCAAAACTTTTATTTTAAAAGGGTTTTTTTTTTAGTGTCATTTTTTGTCAATTTTTTACTCTTTTTTATGTCCTTATCTGTCCAAGGAGTTTTTGGGACCAGGCCCAATTTTTTGGTTTTATAAAGAGCGATGTCATCTATTTTATTTTTGGCACGCTCGAAGGAATGTTTTCTTCTTTGGTAAAGACATTTTAGAGGGGTGGCTGGCACTGATGTTTTGATAGAAATGATGAAATCTAGGGAGAGAGAGGAGAGAGAGAGAGAGAAGAGGGGGGGGGAGGGGGGGAGGGGAGGGAGAGACAGAGAGAGAGAGAGAAAAGGAGAGAGAGAAAGAGAGAGGGGAGGAGGGGAGAGCGAGAGAGAGAGAGAGGGGAGGAGAGAGAGAGGGGAGAGAGAGAGAGACAAGGGCAAAACCAAAACAGGGAAACAGAGAGACAGAGGGGGCGAGAACCCGAGAGAGAGAGAGAGGGGGAGAGAGGGGGAGGAGAGAAGAGGGGAGAGAGGGGAGAGAGGAGAGCGAGGGAGAGAGAAAGAAGAAACTAGAAGAGGGGAGAGGCGGGAGGGAGGGAGGGAGCAAAGAAGGGCAATTATATCGAAAAAAAAAAAAAAAAATAGCAAATAAATTATAAGAAAAAAGAGAGGACCCAGAAGAGACAAAAGACAGACTGAAAAAAGACAACCAAATATTTATTAAATAGGTACACAAGTGATACATATACTGCTATTTTAATGGAGAAGGGAGAAGGGGCGGGGTAGAATAAATAAAAAGTTGTGTATACTGTGTATACGCTTGATAAACGATTTCACATAATGTACTAACAGAGAAAGAGAGAGAGGGCAAGGGAAAAAAAAAAAAATGTAGATAAATAGAGATTCAGAAAACTGGAAAAAAGAGAACCTTTGGGGCCATATGACACGAAAACATGAAAATTAAAGGCTTTTGATTACGCGACCGTCAAAACTTTGAATGCAGGGCCTAAGGAATTTTGGTCATAGTTACACTCATTAAAAGAGGAAAAAAGGAAGAGGAACGAGGGAGAAGGAAGAGGAACTCGCTCCCATCCAAAGTTTCTCTGTAAAAATATTTTAATCATGTCTCTCTTGTCTCCCTTCCTTCGTTCCCTTCTTATTTCCCCTTAATATTCTTGAGTAAAAAGAAATTACCCAGAATTAAGTGGGTTAAGTTAAATACGAAATTTCCCTTCTGCTTTCCTTCCGTTTCATTTTTTTTTTCTTTATCTCTACTTCTTTTTCCTTTCTCCTTTTTTTTATATTTCTTCTCCCCTTTTTTTTTCTTCTTTCCCTTCCTTTACATTTTTTCCTCTACTTGTTACTATTTTTCTTCTGTTCCTTTTCCTCTTCATTCTCATCCCCTTCTTTCGGCTCCTTTTCTTTTTTGTTCATTTTCATCTTAATCTCAAGCTTCGTTTTGTTCTCCTCCCCCTCCTCTTCTTCCATTTTACGGGCACAGTGATAATGTGGATGTATTAGGGTATTACTCCTTTTTATTAGTAATACAAATATTTCTATGGTAATAGAAAGAAAATTTAACAGTAGAGATCGGGGGAAATAGTAATAATTAAATGGTAGTAGTGGTATCAGTGTTTCTTTAGCCCCCCCACCCCGTTTTTTTCTGCTTTCCATTCCTTTCCTTCTCTTCCGCTTTTCCTTTCCCCTTCTTAGCTTCGCTTCTGTGTCTCCCTTTCCGTCTCCTAGCTTTCGTTTTCCCTTTTTTCTCCTCCTCTCAGCTGTCTGTCTGTTTTTTTTCCCTCACTTAGTTTCTTTCGTTTCCCTTTCTCAACTTCTGTCGTTTCTTTCCTACCTCTTTTTCCCCTGTTCCTCCCTCTTTTTTTTCCCTTCCCCCCCCCCCCCCTTTTGTATTCAGATTTCTTCTTGGTTTTATTTTTCTTTCCCCCTCCTTTTTTTTTTTTTCCCTTTTTCATGTATTCTTCCTCTTCCAATCTGTCGTAAAAATTTTCTTTCAGAGTTTCTTTGGGTTTTTATTTCTTCTTTTTCCTTGCCAAGATCCATCCTTTTTATGTCACTTCAGCTGTTTTTTTACTCCCATTTCCATGTGTTGCTCTTTGCTCTCTATTTTTTGCTTCTTTTCCCTCTTTGCCTTAGGAACCGAATTTCCTCTTAAAACCGCATAGATCCCAAGTTTTCTTTTTTTACGCCCTTTCCCTTTTATTAATTCTTTTCCTTTTCCTAACCTTTTTCTTTTCCCTTTCCTCTCGTCAGCCCTCCCTCGGGGCTACATCTGCCCCCGGGATGAAGACCTAAAGGGAATAAGGCATACGGATCGGCTGTCACTCCCATATTTTGGCTTTGTTTTGCTGCCCTTACTTGGCAATTAGGCCAAATTTTGTTTTTAAATCTGGAAATTTTAAAGTATTTAAATAGTTATTTTTCTTATATTTTTTTTATTTATAATTTTTTTATGGGGTTTTTAGAGAATTTTTTTTTTACAAAAATCCCTTTCCATTCTTATTTTTCTTTTAAATTTTCTTTGCTAAAAAAATTTTTTGACGTTTTTAATATTCTTTTCCGTACTTCCCTTTTTAAAAGTTTTATGGGATTGCTAAAACCCAACCGTGCTTTGTTTACCGGTTTTTTTTTAGTCAAATTTTTTTTTTTTTGTGTCATATATACAGTTCTCAAAAAAACGGTTATCTAATATTTTTTTAAACATTGGGATTTAGATTTTTTTTTTCGTGATCTTTGCCAAATCAAATTATTTCATTCCTTTTCTTTTTTTTCACTTTTTATCATATTTAGTAATTGCAATTACTATTTGGAAAGGGTAGGTGGGGGCTACATCGATATTTTAATCTGAATAAAACATTTAGTTTTTATTAATCGTTATATATACGTTGCTTTTACAGATTTGGGCATTTTTTTGTCAAGGACTTGTCAGTTTTAAAATGCACTTATAGATTGGGCCAAAAAGAGCCCCCCTCAGAAAAGTAAAAACTGGAACTCCCCCGCAAAAACCGTTTTTTTAATACCTGATTACCTTGTTTTTTTTGATTTATGACAATATTGTTATTTTTTTTTGTGAACTGTGCTGCCCTTAACACTACATCTTTAAATAAAAGTAGGGGAAAGGGGAAAGGCTAAATTTCAGGGGAGATGTTTAAAAAATGTTATATTTTCATGATTCAAAGTATCAGGCTAAAATTTATGTTGTAAAACAAATTCGATAAAATTTTAAATATCAAAAACGGTTAGTTCATCAATCAGTTTTTTTATTATTTATTTGTTTTTATTATTATTATTATTTTCTATTTATTATTATTATTAATTATTATTACTATTATTATTATTATTTTTATTATTTTTATTAATTATTATTAATTTTTTTATTATTATTATTTTTTATTATTAATATATATATTTTTTATTTTATTTTTATTATTATTTTATTATTATCACTATTTTTTGTTTTTTGTTTCTTATTTTTTACCGCAACCCATCCTATTATAAAATAATTATTATTTATTTTTAACAGAAAAAAAGTAATTAACTCAAATAAAAAACTAAAAATTAACCATTTATAATATATAAATTACAAAAATGTAATATAAATAATAATATAATTTAATAAATTTGAAAAAAACTTTTAATAATAGTATTTTGAGTTAATAATTGGTTATAAAGGTTTATGTGTTTGATAAATTTAAAAATTAAATAAAAAATATTTTTAAAAAAATTAAAATGTAAATGTTTTTTGTAGTATTGGAAATTGTTTGGTTGCTTTTTTTTAATTTGTTTGCGGGTTCTGAAAATTGAAAAAAATTTGTTTAGAGAAAATTGAAAATTTGGTTTTTTTTTTGTATATTCCCGGATTGTGGGTAGCTTTGTTTTAAAGCCCTGTGTTTGGCAGGCAAGCGAGTTTTTATTTTTTTTAGGAGTTTTGGGGGTTTTTTTTTGAAACTCAAAAAAAAAGCCGTTTGGGACTTTTAACCCTGTCCTTTAAATTTTTTAAAAGGGGAACCTGGGGGTTTTCCGTTTAAAAGGGTGTAAATTTAAATTTTCCCCTCTTTTTTTTTTTTTTTTTCCTAATTTGAAAAGGAAAATTTTTG
>NW_023652454.1:0-5262 GCF_015228065.2 Penaeus monodon
TGGTTTTTTTGATTTTTTTTTTTTTTTTTTTTTTTTGTTTTTTTGTTTTGTGTGTGTTTGTTTTTGTTGTGTGTTTTGTATGTGTGTTTGTGTTGGGTTTACGTTTTGTGTTATGTGTGTGTTTGGGAGGGGATTTTATATGTGTGTGTGTGTGTGTTGTTTGGGTGTTTTGTTTTTGTGGTGGTGTGTGTGTGTGGGGTGTGTGTGGTTGTGGGGTTTGCGTGGGTTATATGTATATATATAAAAAAATATGTATTTTATATTAATAATATATATTATATTTATAAAAAAAAAAAAAAAAAAAAAAATAAATAAAAATTTAAATAAATATATATATAATTAATATAATATATAATATTATTATATAATATATAATAATTTTATAAATTAATAAAATATATAATAAATTTTATATAATATTAATAAAATAATATATAAATAAATATTTTTAATATATATATAAAAACTTTATATATATTAATTATATATTAATAAATAATAAATATAATATTAATCATATTCATATACATATACTACACACACACCAAAAACACACACATATATATATATATATATATTATATAAATTATATTAATAATAATAAATATAAAAAATATAATATATATTAAAAATATAAAAAATAAATAAAAAAAATAAATATATATATATAATATAATATTAAATCATATATACAAAATATTTTTAACATATACATACACACACAAAACAATATATATATATAAAATAAAATAAATAAATGAAAAATATAAAAAAAAATAAATGAAATTAAATAAAATTATATATATATTATATATATATATATTATATTATATAATATATATATATATAATATATATATTTTATTTAATTATATAAAATTATTATATATATTATTATATATATATTATAATATTATATATAATTTATGAATAGATAATCATAGAAAATGCAAAAATGAGGTTTTAAGTCCCAAAATTTATGGGAGCTACTGCACCCTGGACAATTAGATCTATATTTTGTTGGTTTTTTGAGTACAGAATTTGGGCCAATTTAGGTTTACTGTATTTTTAAATTCTTTATTTTACAGGTACAATAAATAATAAGTTATTATATGGGTGATTCCAAGGTAAAAAAACATAATTAGCTTTTTTTGAAAAAAAATAATAAAGGGAAGGGAAAATTTGATAAAGAAAAACCTTGATAAAACTTCCGGGATTGAATTTTTTTACATAAAAATTCTGACATAAAAAGTGGCACCTATCTGAATCTCCCTTTGGGGATAGGACTTGACTACAACATTTTTTCCCAAATAAAAAATAAACATTTGTTTTTCCCCCTTAATAATAGTTTTCAAACACATAAACATTTAATGTGAAAAATTTTTTAAAAAAAATAGATGTTATAGTATGAATCCAAAGTTTTAGTCATGCTCGAGCAAAAAAATCTTCCCTACCGTACAGCTCCACACAGAGGAAAATTTACCCAAAAACCCCATGAGGCCAAAAGAGATCCCTGTTGACATTCTTTTTTGTAAGGATCCTGAGTTGTCAAACATTTGCACGTAGCAGGCCGCCCCAAAGGGGGATTTCCCCAACCACCCGGGGAAGCCACAAGATGGCCATTATGCGGACACCTGCCAAACGCAGATCTGGGTCGGGGGTCACAAGCCATTTTTACTGTGGTCAAACTTGGTAATCCACTTCTCCCAAGGCTCTAAATTTTATCTGTAAGAAGAGGTCAAGATAAAACCTCCCAAGAAAAGAAAAAAGGGGAGGGGGGGAAAACTCAGAATGTATTTTGCCTGATTATCACAACACTGAAAGAATCTCAAACCTTTTCCAAACATTTATTGACGTAAAGTTTTGTCCGGGTGCTTGTCCCAGGTTGTATTTGATGGTAGGAGTAGTGAATGTTATGTTTTTTATTACTCTAAGGTAATACATGAATGGAGTCATCATTAAAATTTTATATTACCCTATTATTCATTTAAATAGGTTTATTTTACAAAAAACTATTTTTCCCTCATATAAAGCCAATATTTATCACACAGAGTATGAAAAATCAAGTGCTGATATGGACTCTAAGTAAAGTTTCAGGCTCTACTCATAAAAAAAGACTATTCGATGACCACATGATTAAAAATGGGAGAAAAAAAAAAAATCCAAACATATAAAGTTTTTCTAGTTTACAAGCATGGGGGGATAGAGTGAGAAAGGTCTCCATGTCCATTCCACTCATCAAATAAAATCCAGATGGAGTGTAGTTCACCTGGGGGGCCCAGCTAGCAAGACCAAAAGTCAGTGATTAATCCCACAAAAACGGTAAGTAAGGGGCGAATTAATTTCGTGGGACTGAAGTGTGACAGGGCATGCATGGCCACCAACTGTTAGGTGATCTTGGTTTTTAATACTTCCCTTCTCTTTGTTTTCCAGTTTGAGTCTTGCTTCAACGTCTGGAAATGAACCCCATCAAAATTATTAAAAAAGGAAATTTCATTTGCTCTCTGTCCCTTTCTCTTTTTTCGTTTTTAAATGGCCTAATGTTCCCCTTTCATTACCCCACAAAAATACATTGAGACGGGAAAGATTTTTTTTTGGATTTTTGGGAAAAAACAAATTTGTGCTTCTTGGATCAAATGATTTCCCGCCCCCAAAGGGGGCTGATAACCCAAAAGTAACTTGGCCCCCTATAAATAGATTTTTCAATTTTTTTTTTTTTTTTTTTTTTTTTTTAGATTTATTCATTTCGCAATTTATCAGATATTTCGGTCTTTTTTCACTCATAATATTTTATGCTTTTTATATTCCTTTTTTTTATACAAAAAAAACATAATAAAAATATAATGTACCCAAAAAGACCCAATTCAAAACTTTAAAATTTCATTGTAAATAATTAAACTAGCCCCCTTAAAACTAAGGGGCAAAGAGCAATCAGTCTTGTTTTTTCATTATTCTACCCACAGACTCGTTCATTTATTGCATATATCAGGAGGGTTTAGCACATATTTGATAACTAAATACTCCTAAAAATTTCAATTTACTTGATTTTAGAAGAAAATTTTCTTTACTGTTTCACTTAATTTAAAACATTTCAACCATTTATTACCCTTTGGTAATGATCACATTAGGAATTTTCAATTCTTTTTTTTTATCATAATGTAAAAATATAATATAAAATAAAAATTTGGGGAGGCCCACACACAATTTGGTCCTGCCCTAAGAAATAAACCTCATATTTTACATAAGTTTCTCCATTATATAGGAGTATAAACCTTCTTTTAAAGGGACCATCAAAGTTACTTAAATTTTAAAAATAAGAAACACGGTAATCAGTATGTGGGGAGCATAAAAATGTTTCTTTTCATAAATATAATTTCTACCCTCTCCCTCCAGGGAGATTTTCTCACCGGGGGTGCATCAGCTTTTTTGATGCTTGAGGATTGAAAAGTTGTTATGATCTATGCCAATGATGAAGCCATTTGCAGTAGACCAGAAAGGGGCCCCGTGGGGGGAAATAAAAGGGTGAAATTTTATTACTACTAATCTATTAACGGGAAAACTATGAATGTCTTTTGAGGATTCTGATTTAAAAAAAATTTTATTAAAGTGAACACGTACCATTGTGCAAATGTTTTTATCCCAAGACTGTCACGACGGCAAACTGACTTCGAGGGGTTTAAATCACCGACCGCCGCGTTGTTTTTCCCCTTGGGGAAGGAACTTCACCTCATGCTCCCAGCCACTGGGGGGCTAAGCCAGTCAAGTCATGTGGTTCCAAAGCCCGGGAAAAATAAAGAGAATGATTTCCTAAAAAAAAAAAAAAAGGGGACACGGACACTCCTGGAAAGGAAAGGGGACCCTACACGTACTCACTCCAAGAGATTTACAACGTGAAAACTGCAATTTAGTATCATGCTTGACCACGGCGGTTTTAGACTGAAAACCCACCGTTAAATGATGATGATGTTATATATATATATATTAATATAAATTTTTATATATATATTTAAAAAATAAAATATATAATTTTATATAAATTATTTAAAATAAATTTTAAAATATATATAATATATATTTTTTATAAAATATAAATTTAATAATATAAATATACAATCATCATCATCATTTAACGGGGTTCAGTCTTAACCGCCGTGGTTTACAGCTGTACCAATTTCAGTTTTACGTGTGATGCTCTTGGGTGAGTACGGGTAGGGTCCCAAGTTCCTTTCCCCGGAGTGTGCCGGTGTCACCTTTTTTTTTTTTTAGGGAATCATTTTTCTTTATTTTATCCGGGCTTTGGAAAAACCGCACTGATTTAGTGGGTTAGCCCCCAGGGCTAGGCAGGCAATCGGGTGAATTCCTTGCCCAAAGGGGAAAAAACGGGCGGTCGGGATTGAACCCTGAAGTCAGATTGCCGTCGTGAAAAGTTTGGAATTAAACATTTGCACAATGTGTAGTGTTCACTTTTTATATTTAATATCAGAATCCTAAAAGACATTTATAGTTTTCCGTTAATAGATTAGAAAGGCTAATAAAGTTCATCCCTTTTTTCACCCACAGGGTTCCCCTTTTAGGGCTACTGCAAAGGCTTATCATTTGGGAGAGACATAACAATTTTTCAGATCCATCAAGCATCATAAAGCTGATGCAGGGCCAGGGGAAAATCTGCCCTGTAGAGGGAAGGGGGGAAAAAAAAAATATTAATTTATGAAAAGAAGCACTTTTTATGCTCTCCCAAAACCCTGGGAATTTCCTGTGATTTTTTCTTTATAGGATTTTAAATAACTTAGGGTGGTCCCTTAAAGAATGGTTTTACTCCAATTACATGGGGAAAAAATTTGTGATATGAGGTTTATTTTTTAGGGCAGGACCCAAATTGTGTTAGGCCTACCAGGATTTTTTTATTTATAATATTTTACATTAAATGATACATATATAGAAGTTGAAATATTCCTAAAGTGTGATCATTACCAAAGGGAAAATAAAAGGTTGAAATTTTTTAAATTATAGTGAAACAGTAAAGATAATTTTTTAAAAACAAGTGAAATTTAAAATTTTTTAGGGGATTTTGTATACAAATATAGTGGGATAAAACCTCCCGATGATATGCATATAAAAGAAAAGAGTCTGTGGGATAAAAAATAATGATAAAAAAAAGGACGTATTGCTATCTTGCCCCTTAGCTTAAGGGGAGTTTAATTATTTAATGAAAATGTTAAAGTATTAAATTTGGGGTTATTGGACATTATATTTTTATTTTGTT
>NW_023652455.1:0-10000 GCF_015228065.2 Penaeus monodon
ACCCCAAATATTTTCGCGACATCGGGTGTCACTCCATTGCATCCAGTATCCACCAAAAAACTCGTCGTCTGCCCTTGATCGTCATTCCTTCTCTCTTCGTTCATGCGGACAGCCGCAGCCCTTTGCTCTCATCTACTCAAAGGATCTCTCTGAATAAAATCCTTCATCTTTGAATGCTGTGGCGCCGGAGGAGGGGGGGATATAGGCTCCAGTAGGAGTGGCATATCAGGCCCTTTATGTGCGACGTAAATGGGTGAAAAGAGAGAGAGAGAGAGAGTGTGTAAGAGAAGAGAGGGGAGTGTTGTGTGTGTGCCGTGCGTGTGGTGTTCGTGTGTGTTGTGTGGTGTTTGCCATGCGTGTGCGTGTTCGTGTGTGTGTGTTGTGTTGTGGGTGTCAGTCGTGTGCGTGTGTGTGTGTTGTGGTGTGTTCGTGTTTGTGTGTGTGTGTGTGTTGTTTTTGTGCTTATGTGTGTCTGTGTGTGTGTGTGTGTGTGTGGGTGTGTTTTATGAGTGTGGTGTCTCGATATGGTGTGGGTGTGTTGTGTTATGTGTTATTTATACACTTCACATGTGTGTGCCCGTTTTGTTCCCATGGTTTGTTGTGTGTGGTGCCAGTGCGTGTGCGTGTTCGTTGTGTGTGTGTGTGTGTGCGTGTTCGTGTGTATGTGTTGTGTGCGCCAGTGCATGTGCGTGCTCGTGTGTGTATGTGCCATGCGTGTGCGTGTTCGTGTGTGTGTGTGTGTGTGTTGTGTGTGTGTGTGTGTGACGTTTTCGTGTGTTGTGTGTGTCTTGGTGTTCGTGTGTTTGTGTGTGTGCGCAAGTGCATGTGCGTGCTCGTGTGTGTATGTGTGCCAGTGCGTATGCGTGTTCGTTGTGGGGTGTTGTGTATATATATACGTGTGTGTGTATATATATATATCTATATATTTTTATATATATATATCATCATAAATTTAAAAAGTTCCCATGTCTGAGCCGCCGTGGTCCCAGTATGATATTCATTGCAGTTTTCACGTTGTGTGTTTGGAGTGAGTACGTGGTAGGGTCCCATTTCCTTTCCACGGAGAGTGCGTGTTACTTTTTGGGTATCATTCTCTCTTATTTATCCGGCTTGGGCCAGCACTTGACTTTGGCTGGCTTGGCCCCCAGTGGCTAGGCGGGCAATCGGGTGAGTTCCTTGCCAGGGAACACGCGGGCGGTTGGTGGATCGAACCCTCGACTCAGCCCGGCCGTCGTGACGTCTCGGTCCGACGCTCTAACCTTCTACCCCGCGGCCTGTCAATCATGGGTTTCCTGATTTTTCTTGGCAATTTAGAGCGGTGGTTTGCCATTGCCTTCCGGCCCGGTGTTTTTTTTTTTTTTTTTTTTTTTTTTTTTTTTTTTTTTTTTTTTTTTTTTTTTTTTTCCGAGTCCCATCTCTATTTACCCGGCACGTGATTTGGGCTGCTTGTCCCCCATGGCTAGGTAGGCATCGAGGTGAGTTTCCTTGCCTAGGAAACACGGGCGGTGGGTGACTCGACCCTCGAATCAGATTGCCCTCGTGACAGTCTTGAGTCCGCCTCTAACCATTCGGCACCGGGCGGCCCCTATATATATATATATATTATCTATATATTTTATATTACATATATTATATATTATATTTATATTATTTATATTATATATATTTTTATATTTTATACTCTATTATTATTATATTATATCTATTTTATTATATATATATATGTTGTGTGTGTGTGTGTGTGTGTGGTGTGTGTGTTTGTGTGTGTGTGTGTGTGTGTGTGTGTGTTTGTGTGTGTGTGTGTTGTGTGTGTGTATATATATATATTTATATTATATTATTTTATATATAATCTATATTATCTTATATTATTTTTTATTTCTTTGTGTTAATTTTATATATTTATTATATATTATATATTTTTTGTGTGTTTGTGTGTGTTGTGTGTTGTGTGTGGTGTGTGTGTGTGTGTGTGTGCTGTTGTGTCTGTGTGTGTGTGTGTGTGTTGTCATGTGTGTGTTTCTGGGGTTGTGTGTGTGTGTGTTGTGTCTATTTATATATTTATATTATATATATATATATTTATTATATATATATTATATACATATATAATATATATTTATATATATATAATAATTTTATATTATTTATATAAATATATTTTATATTTAAATATATATGTGTGTGTGTGTGTGTGTGTGTGTGTTTTTGTGTGTGGTTTTATATTAATATTTTTTATATATATATTTTAAATTATATATCTATATTTAATATATTATATATATATAATATCAACCACCGCTCTAAATTGCTAAGAAAAGATCATGGAAGCCTGTTCGTCAAGCCCGCGGTGGCCGATGGTTAAGCGTCGGAATAAAGACTGTCACGCGGCAATCTAAATTCGAGGGTTCGAGTCACTGACCGCCGCGTTGTTCCCCTTGGGCAGGAACTTCCCCTTGTTGCCTACCTAGCCACGGGGTGGCCAAGCCAGCCCAATCAAGTGCTGGTCCCAACCCCGGGATAAATAGAGAAATGATTACCTAAAAAGGTACCACCGGGCCCCTCTCCGTGGAAGGAACTGGGACCCTACCAAACGTACTCACTCCAAGAGCATCACAACATGAAAACTACAATTGTTTCATGCTGTGACCACGGCGGCTTAGACTTGAACCTACCGTTAAAAGAAGAATAATATATATTTTATATATATATATATATATATATATATAATATATATATTATATATATATATGCCAACAACAAGCAGCTGTAAGAACCACTTATGGGTTAACAGAATGGTTCGAAGTCAAACAGGAGTGCGACAGGGTTGCATTCTGTCTCCGCCCCTTTTTGATATGTATTCTGAAACAATTGTGGGGAAGGGGCTCTGGAGAATTTTGAGAGAGCTGTGGATGTTGGGGATGCAGGGTTTTCAAATCTGAGGTACGCCGATGATATGGTTTTCATTGCCAGCGGTGTCATTGACTGCAGCACTGCTGATAAAGGGTTTGGAAGGGCAAAACGAGGGGGCTGCTTGTTTCTTTTGTGCCAAGAAAGCTAGGTCGTGAAGATTCAAAGATGGCCGGCAGTGAGCAATGGTGAACATTTGTTGCAATCGGGGGAGTGGTTGTGGAGAGTGTCAGGGAGTTTTACTTATCTTGGAGCTGTTTTAGCTAATGCATATGGTTATTTACCGGAGATGAAGGGAAGAATTGCCATTGCCAAAACGCCACAATTGCTCTAATAACATCTGGGAAAAACCGAAGCATTACCTTACGGACAAAGCTGAGGTTATTGAACTCATTATTTTCCCAATTGCTTCATATGGTTCTGAGTGTTGGGTGTTTTAAGTAATAGACAAGAAAAGATCTATATTTTTGAAATGTGGTGTTACAGACGAGTACTGCATATTAGCTGGGCAGAGAAGAAACGAATGATGAAGTGCTGAGAAAAATAATTTTTAAAGACCGACTGTTGGACATCTTGAACAAGAGGAAATTAAAGTTTTTTTGGTCATGTAATGAGAAGTAAAAATATTGGAAAAACTTGCTGACGGGATTGGTGATAGGAAACAAGGAAAAGCAAAACCCAAGACAAGACTGAGCGACAATATCAAAGATATTTGCGGGCTGTCGATGTACAAGTGGAAAGAAAAACGCAAGATCGAGTTGAGTGGCGAAGGATGGTGGAGAGGGTCAGCACGCTGCTACAAACAATGAGCACGCGTTATTGTGATTATAATATATATGCGTGTGTGAGTGTTTGTGTGTGTATATTTATATAGATAATATATATATATATAATATATATATATATATTATATAATATGTGTGTGTGGTGTGTGTGTGTGTGTGGGTGTGTGTGTTTGTGTTTTGTGTGTGTGTATTTATATATCGATCTAATAATATATATATATATATATCTCGATATATCTATATCATCTATCATAAATCTCTATATCTTATCTCCTGTATGTGTGTGTGTGTGTGTGTGTGTGTGTGTGTGTGTCTGTGTCTGTGTATACATATATATATATATATATATCTATCAGATACATCTATATATATATAGATATTATAATTATATTATATGTGTGTGTGTGTGTGTGTGTGTGTTGTGTTGTGTGTTGTGTGTGTGTGGTATTTTCTGTGTGTGAGTGTGGTGTGTGTGGTATATATCATATATATATATATATAATATATATATATATATATCTATATATATATATATTATATATATGGTCTGTTGTGTTTATATTATGTTGTGTGTGTGTTGTGTGTGTGTGTGTGTGTGTGTTGTGTGTTGTGTTGTGTGTGTGGTGTGTGTGTGCGTGTGTGTGTTTGTGTATCTATATATAAATCTCTTATGTATTATATATATATATGTGTGTGGGGTGTGGTGTGTGTGTGTGTGTGTGTGGTTTGTTTAGTGTGTCTGTGTATATATATATATATATATATCTATATATATATATAATATTATAATATATAGCTATATAATATATATATATTATGTATATATATGTAAAATTATATAATATATCTGTGTGTGTGTGTTGTGTGTGTGTGTGTGTTATGTATGTAATATATATATATATATATAAATATATATAAATTTTATGATATATTATATATAAAAATATCTATATATATTCGATATTTTTTTTTTTTTTTTTTTTTTTTTTTTTTTTTTTTTTTGTTTGTTTTTTTTTACGGTAGGTTCATGTTTGGCCGCCGTGTCACTAGCATGATTCCTTAATTGTTGTTTTCATGGTTGTGCTACTCTTGGAGTGAGTACCGTGGTAAGGTCCCCCAGTCATCTTTCACGGAGAGTGCGTGTTACCTTTTAGGTAATCATTCTCTCTATTTATCCGGGCTTGTGGCCTAGCACTGAATTGGGCTTACTTGCCCCCGCATGGCCTAGGTGAAGGGCAATGCGAGGTGGAATTTCCTTGCCCAAGGGACAACGCGCCGGCCAGTGACTCGAACCCTCGAACTCGATTGCCGTCGTGACAGTCCTGAGTCCGATGGCTCTAACCTCTCAACGCTACGTGTTCCCGCGCGGCTTATATATATATAAACACACATCTATTATATATATATAAATATATTATAATTATATATATAGTATATATATAACTCCCCATATTTATATATTGTTTTATATATTATATTTATATATAGTATAATATAATATACATCACAGCACATCACATCCCACACACCCAGCACGACAACACACTACACACACACACACACACACACACACACACCCACACACGCACACATACACACTGCACCCACACACCCACACATACACACATATATATCATATATCGTAGATAGTAATTTATATATATATATACATATTATATAATATCCACATATCTAATCTATAGGATATTCTATATATATAATATATATATATATATATATATTATATCTATTATAATATTACATATAGATATAGATATACACACATAACCCCCACAGACACAACACACACACATCACAAACCACAACACACACACACACACACACACATACGACACACACACAAACAAACACACACACATATATAAGTATATAGTATTAGATAATGTATATATATATAATATATATATTCTCTCTCTATATATATATATATAATATCTAGTACTGTATGTAATATTCTATATCTATCCAGAAAACAAAAAAAAATATATACTATATAGATATTTCTTATCTCAATATATATATATATATATCATATATATATATATAGATCCATAGACACACACACACACACAACAACGCCACACACACACCACACACACACACACACACACACACACACACACTACCACACCACCTATATATGATATTATTACTATATAGTATCTATTAGTATATAATATAATATACATATTAATATATATTTAATTTATATATATATAAATTATATTATATATATATATATAATATACGATATATATATATATATATTGTGTGTGTATATGTTGTGCGTGTATGCGTGTGTGTGTGTGGTGTGTGTGTGTGTGTGGTGTTGTGTGTGTGTGTGTGTGTGTGTGTGTGTATATATTCTATATAGTTGTAGTAGATATATAAATCACTATATAGCTCTATATATATTTATATATATATATATATATCATAATCATATATATAAATGTGGTGTGTGTCGTGATGTGTGTGTCTGTGTGTGGATGTGTTGTGTGTGTGTGGTGTGTGTGTGTTTGTGCGTATTATATATATATGTCTATATCTGTATATATATATAATAGTATTCTATATATATATATATTAATCAAATATATATATTCATATATATATATATCATTATTATATATATATATATTCCATTAGTTTATATATTTATATACACATATATATACTATATACTTATAAATATATATATATTATATAAATATATATCGTATATAATATATATTAATATTCTAGATATTATGTGGGTGTGTGTGGTTGTGTTTGTAATATATATAGATATATATATTATATATATATATCTTAATATATATATATATATATATATATATTATGTATATATATATAGTGTATATAGTAATAATATTATTATATATATTATTATTATATATTATATATATTTAATATAGATATCGTAATATAGTATTATATAGATTTATATATATTGATATATATTATATATAGTGCATATATAACACAGACACACCACACACACACATCGCACACTATATATATATATATATATAATATATATATATATAAATAAATATATAATATATATATATATTAATATATAGTGAATAGACAGTTATATATATTATATTTATATTATTTTATATATATATTAAATAATATATGCTTATCTGTTATATATATAATCTATATATCGTCTATATAGTATAATTAAATCATCAATACAATCTATATAGATCTCTCTCTATTCGTATCATACTGTTATATATGTGCATATATAGCATACATATATATATACTAACTATATTATATATCTATATCGTATTATATAGTATATATATATATTCTATATATAGATATATTGTGTATTGATGTTGTGTTGTGTGTGTGGTGTATAGATATCCATATATAGATTATATGTCTGTATGTGTGTGTATGTGTGTATACAATATGCATATATATATAATATATATCATATATATATAACTGGGATTATATAGTATATATTATATCTATCTATATATATATACATAGTATACATATATTGTGGTGTGGTGTATTGTGTGTGTTTGTGTTTGTGTGTGTGTGTGCGTGTGTTTTTGGTCGTATATATGGATATATATATATATATATTAAATATATATATATATATTATTATAAATATATTGATTATTAGTAGACTATGTATATTATATAGTGTATTAATCGCATATATATATGGATCTATATCTATATATCTATATATATAATGTATATTTATAGTATATTATGTATATATATATTATTATATTAGATCTATAATTTCGTCCTTATATACTCGATAGCTATATTATATAATACTATCATACATATGATCTTGCATTGTGTGGGTGTGTGTGGTGTGTGTGTGTATTTTCTCTTTATATTCTTCTATATCTACTATCTTATATTCTTCGTCGTCATATCTTCTGCTTTTATTCTCTATACTATACCCTTATATCTATGCATATGCATATTTATGTATGTGTGTGTGTGTGTGTATACTATATCTTTTATATATCATAGATCTTATAGGTATATCTATAGTATATATCTATTAAATTATATCTCTTATGTCTATATATTATTCTCTTCTTTCTCTCTATCTATATAGTACATTCTATATATATACTCTTTTCTCATATATGTCTGTATATCATATATGTATATATATATTATATATCATCGCTTCTATATATATATATCTAATATAATCTATAGATCATCTAGATCTGTGTGTGGGGGATTTTATTCTACATCGACTATCTATGCTCTATCTATAATATATATCTATATTTTCTCATCATATAATTCTCGATTCATCTATCTATTATCTATAATTCTCAATACTCTAATATGTCATCTATATATTTCAGGGGGGGTGGGTGTGGGGGTGCCTCTATTCATACGATATCTATCTATATCTACGTATATAGAAATTTATATATTACTACACACACACAGCTATATATATATCTATTGAGCCGTTATATATTATATATTATCTATATATATAATATTATATTTTATTATATATACCTATATCTATTCTATACTATTATATCGTATATATTCTATATACGATATATAACTAGTATATATATAATATACATATATATATTATATATATAGGATATAAATATAGTATATAGTATCTGTATATTATATTTAGATATATTACTATATGTCTACACAGCAACCCACACACATACATAAATCATTTTCATATATTATATATAGATAAATAAATATATATATATTGTTAGGTTATATATAGTTTATATATATATTATATTATATAGATATATAATTATAAACACACACCCACACAAACCACACAACAATATAGATATATATGAAATATCTTATATATCACTATATATATATATGAATATGCTATGATTATCATATCTACTATTCTATATATACCATATATATATTTCATGATATCTATCTATATATCTATATATCTATAATAACTATTCTACATCTAAGAGATACTATTTTATGTACAAAAAAAATACTATTATTCTAATGGTATATATATATATATAACTACAATTATATATATATATCTATCACTATTAGTACGCCCATACACCACACGCACACACACACACACACACGCACCCACACAACACCCACACACACATTATATATATATTATCTCTATATAGCGTCTCTATAGTCTTCTATAAATCTATCCTATTTCTAGATCTCTATTATATCTATTCTATATATATATAGTCATTAGTTGCACACATACACACACATACAGACTATTCTATATATATATCAATATCCCACACCACCCCGCACACACACATACATATCTATATCTATCTTATATAGCTATAGCTATATATATATATATATCTCTTATCTAGTTATATCTAACTATGTATATATATAGGCACATATTTATATTATATATTAGTCATCGAATCAGATATATTCTATTATATATATATATCAAGTAGCTCCTCCTTCAATAGATATATTTATACTAGTATATCCTCATCTATCATACGATTTATCTATATATCTCTCTTATTTAACTCCTCTCGATACATCATGTCTCTTATCTATACTCACTCAATATATTATATCGGATCATATTATCATATATATATAGTATACTATATTATATATATATATAATGTTCGTGTTGTGTTTGTGTTGTCTGGTGTATATATGCATATATTATCTATCTCGTATTATATTTCTATATGTTCCTACTAATATATGATATATCTATACGTATATATGATCTATATATAATATACTTATATATACTATATATTTATCTATATATTATGATATATTATGATATTTTATTATAATGTATATCATATATCAATTAGTATATTATATATATACATATATATAAATATATGATCATAGTATACTATAGTATATATATATATTAGCTATCTATATATATATATAGATTATATTACATATTATATAGCATATAATACTATCTAACGCCAAACACACACACACATACCACACACGGACACACACACACACACACAACCCACACACACCCCATCTAATATCTGTTATTGCTATATTAATTATATTATATATATTAATATTTATATCTATTATAATTCTATTCTATTAAATATATATTATATATCACACACACTATACACACACACAACACCACCACACACACACACACCACCCTACACACCACAACACACACACACACACGCAACACGCACACACATATAACACACACATATCTATTATATTATATATATATTAATATATAA
>NW_023652455.1:12500-17500 GCF_015228065.2 Penaeus monodon
TATGAATCAATTGGGGAAAACTAATGAAGTTACATAACTCACTTTGTCCGTAGGAATGCTTAGGTCTTTCAGATGTTATTGAGAGCAATTGTGGCGTTTTTTTTGGCATGCATTCTTCCTCATCTCCGGTGAATCACCATATGCATAGACTAAAACAGCTCAAGATAAGTTGAACTCCCTGACACTCTCCACAACCCTCCACCGATTGCAACATGTTCACCATTGCTCACTGCCGGCCATCTTTGATATCTTCGCGATTCCCCTATCTTTCTTGGCACTAAGAAACAAGCCAGCCCCCTCACGCTTGCCTCTCCAACCTTATCCAGCAGCTGCATGCAGGTCAATGACCGCTGAAAATGAAAACCCATATCATCGGCGTACCTCAGATTTGGATACCCTGCATCCTCCAACATCCACAGCTCTCTCAAATTCTCCAGAGCACCTCCTGCACAATTGTTTCAGAATACATATCAAGAGGTGCGGAGACAGAATGCAACCCTGTCGCCTCCTTGTTTACTCGAACCTTCTGTTAACCCATAGTGGTTCTTACAGCTGCTTGGTTGTTGCATATATATATATATATACTTATATATATATACTAATATAAAATTTTTAAAAATCTATTTATATATTATATTTCCGTCTTTTAACGGTAGTTCCAGTCTAAGCCGCCGTGTCACAGCATGATACTTTATTGTAGTTTTTCCATGTTGTGATGCTCTGGAGTTGAAGTACGTGTAGGGTCCCCAGTTCCTTTCCACGGAGAGTCCGGTGGTACCTTTTTAGGTAATCATTCTCTCTATTTATCCGGCTTGGGACCAGCACTTGACTTGGCTGCTTGGCCACCCAGTGCCTTAGGTGGCAATCAGGTGAAGTTCCTTGCCAGGAACCACCGGCGGTCAGTGACTCGACCCGATTCACTTGCAAGTCGTGCACAGTCTTGATTCTGGGGGGGGGGGGGGGCGACGCTCTCACTCCGCACCGCGGGCTTGACGAACATGTCTTCCATGATCTTTTCTTTAGCAATTTAGAGCGGTGGTTTGATATATATATATATATATATTATATATATATATATTATATATATATATATATTCAATATATATAATATAGATAAACACACCACACAAACACACACACACACACCAACCACATATATATTTTTTATATATATAATAATTTATATAATCTATTATACATATAATTTCTCTATTTTATCTATATATCTTTATATATATATATATATATACGATATATTATATTATCTAATATAAATATATATATACTTCATATAAATATGACACACCACAACACACACACCCACAGAACACACACACGACCACCACCACACCACCACCGACCCACAGACACCACACACACCACACACACACAACCACACACACACACCACACACACCACACACACACAGATTATATATATATATATATCTATATCTATATATATATACACTATATATAGATATATACATTATATAATATCTATCATGAAAATATATATATATATATATTATTTATATATTATATATATATACACACACACACACCCACTACACACACACACACACACACCACACACCACACCCACGCACACACACCTATATATATATATATATATATAGATATATCTATAATATATATTATATATATATATATCATACCACACGCACAAACAACACACACACACGAACACAAACACAAAATACACCACACACAAACAAACACACACACACACACACACACCCACACCCCACATATATAGATATATATATTATAATATTATATATATATATTATATATTAATTATATACAATACATATCTATTATATATATATATATCTTATATATATATATATATATATATATAATATATAGATATCGATATATGGGGCCGCGTGGCTAATGGTTAAGCGCGACTCAGACTGTCACGAACGGCAATCTGAGTTCGCAGGGTTTCGAGTCACCGACCGCGCGTTGTTTCCCATAGGCCAAGGAACTATCCCTCGATTGCTACCTAGCCCTGGGGGACCAAGGCGCCAAATCACAGTGCCGGGTATCAGATGGTGACTCGGAAAAAAAAAAAAAAAAAAAAAAAAAAAAAAAAAAAAAAAAAAAAACACCGGCGAACGCAAAGGCAAACCAGCCGCTCTAAATTGCCAATAAAAAATCAGTGAAACCATGCTTGTCCCAAGCGCGGTGGTAGACTGGTTAGAGCGTCGACTCGAGACTGTCACGACGTCAGTCTGAGTTTCGAGTTTCGAGCACCAACCGCCGCGTTGTTTCCCTTGGGCAAGGACTTCACCGCGATTGCCTGCCGAGCCCACTGGTGCCAGCACCCAATCAGTGCTGTCCCAAGCCCGATAAATAGAGAGAATGATACCTAAAAAGGTAACACCAGCACTCTCCGTGAAAGGAACTGGACCCTACCGTACTCAATCCAGAGCGATCCCAACGGAAAATGGCAATGATTCATCTGTGCACGGCGGCTCGCATGACCTACCGTTAAATGATGATGATATTATGTTATATAAATAATATAGATTATTATATATATACACACGACCGTATATATATAACACCCCACACCGAACATATATAACGCACTGCACACATACACACACGAGGACCACACGCACTGCGAACACCACATACACACGAACCGCACGACACACACGAACACGCACACCACACCACACACACCCACACACACACACACACACACACACACGAACACTACCAACACACACCACACACCAACACGACACACACACACACACACACACACACACACACAACACGCACACGCACTGGCCACACACCACACCACAACTGGAAGACAACACGGTCCACACACATGTGAATGTTGTTATACACACATTACCACACACACCCACACACACACATATCGAGCACTCACAACTCCTACACACACACACACACACACACCCACAACACAGTCACCATACACACACACACAACACACACAGACCCCCACCACACACTAACACGCACACGCACTGGTCCACACACACACACCCACACACGAACAATACGCAACACGCACTGTCACACACCCACCTCTCCCTCTCTCTCTCTTACACCGCTCTCTCTCTCTCTCTTTTCTTCAACCACATTACCGGTCGCACCAACGCCTACATATGCCAGCCTCCTTACTGAGCCTATATCCCCCGCTACCTCCGGCGCCCAATACAGCACTTCAAAGATGAAGGATTTTATCAGAATATCCTTTATGATTGAACTGAGAAGACAGGGCTGGCGAGCAGTCCTGCGCATGACGAAGATGAAGAGTGTAATTGACGATCAAGGGCAACGACCGAGTTTTGGTGGATACGGATGCGAAATTAGTAGTGCACCGATGTCGCGAAATCATGGGTGTCGTTTGCGGAACATGTGGACGTGAGGTGAAGGTGCGACCAATATTCTTTGTAGATGTTGAAATGCGGTTGCAAATTGCCCACATGCTTACACATTATGCTCCTATGACCAGTAACCTCCGGGATTTCTTCTAAGGAATTCATGGTATCACCTAGACCGGTGGAGCCAACCAGACGCAGTTAGGCGCATGCTCTAAATTCTATTCGTTATGAAGAAAAATTTAGTGGAGATCGTAAAGTAACCAAGAATAGATACCGTACAAATGTCAATTTTCGGTGCCCATTGCATTATCTGAAGATTAGGACTGGAAATGGAGCGTGTTTACTGTTGCCGTTAGAGGGTTACACGCTCATATGGGCAACAACTAACAAAGCAGCATTGTCGCTTCGGAAGCGTCCTTATTATTGCTTTATCACTCTTGATGACAGAAATCCGTATTGGGTACAGCGTTCCTGCGGGGAAAGTCCCCGTGGCAAAGTAAGGATACGCATGGGACGTCACATTCCCGCTAGCTGTCCTCTGCCAATACGCCGTGGACCCACTGCCCCTTCTGCGCTGGGCCACGGATTCCGCGTGCCTCAGGCTTGTGGTTATCCCTTTCGAACCCGAGAAGGAGGCAAAAAACAGAATGCAGCAAGCGAAGCTCAGAAGAAAGATGAAAAAGTAAAGAAGAATAAAGGAAAAGGGAATCACCAAGGGGAAAACTGAGAAGAAACAAAGTGGGTTCAGAGATGAGGACCACAGACTCATATACAGCTCGGCCACCTCGTCGCGCGCCACGTTCGGCGGAGAACAGATTGGCCGTTTGCCGGTTCTTCTATGACCTCTTGACCTGGACTCTGCCTTGATCGCTAACTAATTCAACGTGCCCACAACCGGGCCAATTTAAGAGATTTCCCGCTGTGACATCCCTCAAGGTCATATTGCCCGTGGAACATCAATAGTAGTAGGATTTGACAGCAAGGGGGTGGGCTTACTCTACAGATCCCACTGACCTTCATGGGGAGGTACCTGGCCCTTAAGGCACCCTTCCTGGTAGGTGGGCCCCTGGGGGAAGCCATGTCCGTACACTACATTATATGGTGTTGTCAAAAAAAAAAAAAAAAAAAATATTATATATAAGTAATAGTATTATGATAATATTACTTAATAATCTATATATATATATGGGCTCCCGGTGGCAATGTTAGAGCGTCGGACTCAGACTGTCACGACGCAATCTGAGTTCGATCACGAACGCGCGTTGTTTCCCTTAGGCAAGGAACTTCAAATCGATTGCCTACTAGACCACTGGGGGACCAAGTCGCCAAGTAGCCGGGTAAATAAGATGGTGACTCTAAAAACACGGCGAAGGCAATGGCAAAAACCGCTCTAAACTGCCAAGAAAATCATGGAAGCACATGAATGCAAGGCTGGGTGTCAATGTTAGAGCGTCGGATCAAGACTGTCACGACGCATTGAGTTCGAGGGTTTCGAGTCCACCGACGCCGCGTGTTCCTGGTCAAGAAACTTCACCTCGATTGCCTTGCCTAGCACTGGGTGGCCAAGCACTCAAGTCATGCTGGTTCAAGCCGGAAATAAAGAGAA
>NW_023652455.1:25000-27500 GCF_015228065.2 Penaeus monodon
TCTATCTCTATGCCTCGCTAAGATATCTATCTCTCTCTATCTATTACCCTACTCTCTCTACTCTCATGTCATCTCATATGGCCTCTATCATCACTACCTATGTCTCTCTTCTCTTCTCTCTATCTATCTATATCTATATCTCTATATATATTCTCTCTCCGCTACTCATCTCTATATCACCTATTCTACTCTATATATCTATATCTCTCTCTAGCTCTCTATATACTTCATCTCTCTCTATCTATCTCTATCTCATGTTTCTATATCTGTCTCTCTCCTCATCTAGCTATCTATCTATATCTCTATCTCTCATCTATCTATCTATATCATCTCTCTCTCTGTGTGGTGTGTGTGTGCGTTTCATGTGTGTGTGTGTGTATGTGTGTTGTGTTTTGTGTTGTTTGTGTGGTGTGTGTGTGTCTGTGTGTTGTGTGTGTACTCTCTATCTCTCTCTCTCTATATTCTCTCACGTCGGACTCATCATCTCTATCTCTCTCTCTCTCTCTATTATTTTTTTTTTTTTTTTTTTTTTTTTTTTCTGGGTTTTGGGGGGGGAGGGTTTTGGGGTGGTTGTTTGGGGGGGGTTTTATGTTGTGTTTGTGTATGTGGGGTGTGTTGTGCGTGTGTGTGTATTATATATATATATATATACATATATATATATATTATATATATATATATATCATATATATATATATATAATATCTAACTATGTCTAAATATATCTGTGTGTGTGTGTGGTTGGTGTGTGTGTGTGTGTGTGTGTGTGTGTGTGCATGTGTTGAGTCTTTCTGCGTGGTTTGTGTGTGTGTGGTGTGTGTTTTACTTGTCAGTATGAATATCTATAATCTATCTATCACATATATATAATACTCTCTCTCTCTATATATATCTCTCTATATATCTCACTCAACTCTGTATCCCTCATGTGTGTTTGGTGTTGGTGGTTGTGTGTGGGTGATGTGTGTGTGTGTGTTCATGTGTATGTGTGTCTGTGTGTTTGAGTGTTTGTGTGTGTGTTGTGATGTGTGTGTTTGTGTGTGTGTGTTTGTGTGTCTGTGTGACTGTCTCGCTATATCGCTCTATCTCTACTCTATCGCTCTATCTCTATCTCTCTCTCTAATCTCATCTACTCTCGCACCCCCCCTCATCCCCCCCCCCCACACCCCCCCCGCATATCTGTCTCTCTTTATCTCTCATCTTCTCTCTTCTCTTTCTCTCTCTATATCTATCGCTCTCTCTCTCCATCCCCCCCCCCCACACCCCCCCCCACCCCCCCCCACCCACCCCCCCACACCCCACACCCACACCCCCACCCCCAACCCCCACCCCACCCCCCCCCCCACCCACCCACCCCCACCCCCCCCCACCAACACCTACCCCCGCCCCCACACGACACCACACCCCCACCCCCCACCCTTTCTCTCTATCCCCCCCCCCCCCCGCCTCTCTCATTCTCTCATCTCTCCTCTCTCTATCGATCTTCTCTATTCATCTCTCTCTCTAGCTTTCTCTCTTCTCTCTCTCTTTCTACTTCCTCTCCTCTCCTCTCTCTCTTCTTCTCATCTCTCTCTTCTACTCTCTCTATCATCTCTCTCCTCTCTCCCCCCCCCCCTCCCCCCCCCCCCCCCCCCCCCCTCTATCTCATCTCTCTCTCTATCTCTTCTCTCTCTCTCTCTCTATATATCTCTCTCTCTCCTTATCTCTCTCTCTCTCTCTGTCTCTCTCGTCTCTCTCTTCTCTATCCTCTCTTATATCTCTCTCTCTCTCTCTCTCTCTCTCTCTCTCCCCCCCCCCCCCCCCCCCCCCCCCCCCACCCCCACCCCCCCGCCCCACCCCCCCCCCTCCCCCCCCTTCTCTCTCTCTTCTCTTCTCTCTCTCCTCTCTCTCTCTCGATCTCTCTCTACTCTCTCTCTCCTCTCTCTCTCTCTCCCCTCCTCTCTCCTCCCTCCGCCCCCCCCCGCCCCCCCCCCCGCCCCCCCCCCCCCCCCACCCCTCCCCCCCCCTCCCCCCCCCCCCCCCCCCCCCCTCTCTCTCTCTCTCTCTCTCTCTATCTATCTCTACTTCTTCTCTCTCTCTCTCTCTCATATTCCTCTACTCTCTCCCTTCTCTGTCTCTGTCCTCCTCCTTCTCTCTCTCTCTCTCTATCTCTCTCTCTCTCTCTCTCTCTCTCTCTCCTCCCCCCCCCCCCCCCCCCACCCCTCTCCCTCCTCCTCCCCCCCCCCCCGCCCCCCCCCCCCCTTTTTCTCTGCTCTCTCTCTCTCTCTCTTCCTCTCCTCTCTCTCTATACTCTCTCTCTCTCTCTCTCTCTCTCTCTCTTTCTATCTCCCTCTCTCCCTCCCCCCCCCCCCCCCCGCCCCCCCCCCCACCCCACTCC
Organism: Penaeus monodon; assembly: GCF_015228065.2. Taxonomy (NCBI): domain Eukaryota; kingdom Metazoa; phylum Arthropoda; class Malacostraca; order Decapoda; family Penaeidae; genus Penaeus; species Penaeus monodon. The sequence continues at coordinate 27,378 of NW_023652455.1, forward strand.
CACCCCCCCCCCACCCACCCCCCCCCCTCTAGCTCCACTCTCTCTCTCTCTCTCTCTCTTCTCTCTCTCTCTCTCTCCATCTCTCTCTCCTCTCTCTTCTCCCCGCCCCCCCCCCCCCCCCCA
>NW_023652456.1:0-5261 GCF_015228065.2 Penaeus monodon
TATTATAATACTATCAACCATATGGGCCGCGGTGGCCGAATGGTTAGAGCGTCGGACTCAAGACTGTCACGACGGCAATCTGAGTTCGAGGGTTCGAGTCACCGACAGCCGTGTTGTTTCCCTTAGGCAAGGAACTTCACCTCGATTGCCTGCCTAGCCACTGGGGGACCAAGTCAGCCCAAGTCAGTACCACCGCTCTAAATTGCCAAGAAAAATCATGGAAGCACATGACCGTCAAGGCCGCGGTGTTCGAATGGTCAGAGCGTCGGACTCAAGACTGTCACGACGGCAATCTGAGTTCGAGGGTTCGAGTCACCGACCGCCGCGTTGTTTCCCTTGGGCAAGGAACTTCACCTCGATTGCCTACCTAGCCACTGGGTGGCCAAGCCAGCTCAGGTCAGTGCTGGTCCCAAGCCCGGATAAAATATGAGAGAATGATTACCTAAAAAGGTAACACCGGCACTCTCCGTGGAAAAGAACTGGGGACCCTACCACGTACTCACTCCAAAAGCATCACAACGTGAAAACTGCAATTGAGTATCATGCTGTGACTACGGCGGCTCAGACATGAACCTACCGTTAAATGAATGAAAAACACACACACATATGTATATATGTGTATATATATATACATATATATATATATATATATATATATATATATATATATATATATATATATATATATATATACATATACATATATCATATATGTATATATATATATATATATATATATATATATATATATATATATATATATATATATATTATATAATATTATATATATTATATATATATATAATAATATATATATATATATATATATATATATATACATATATATATATTATAGTATATATATTATATATATATATATATATATTATATTTATATATCATATATCTTATTATTAATATATTAATTATTATATATATATAATATTATATATATATATATTATATATTTTATATATATATATATATATATATTTATTCATATTATATATTAATATATATATTTGTATGTTGTGTGTGATGTATATAAACAACACACACACACACCACACACACACACACACACACACACACACACACACACACACACACACACACACACAATCACACACACACACGCGCGCGCGCGTATGTATACAAAGACACACAAGCGCTGCATACCCTTACCTTTCCTTGGGTACAATCAATGCAGACGGCCAGGCCCGCTAGCGTGTCCCACAGACGCATCTGTAATGTCTTGTGGTCGCGATACAGACAAGGGCGAGGGAGAGGGAAGGGGAAATGGATAGAGAAATGCAGCGGCGGTGGGAGAGGGAGAAACTGAAGGAGAGGGACAAGAACATGGGGAGGTAGAAGGAGAGTGGGATGGGGAGTGTGAGGGAAATGGAGATAGAAGGGGAGAGGCAGAGGCAGTAAGAGAAAGGAAGAGGGAATGAGAAAATAAAGGGAGAGAGAGAGGTGGATGAAATGGGAGAAGAGGAAGAGGGAAAGTGAAAATGTGAGGGAGAGGGAAAGGGAGGGGGAGAGGCAGAGAGAGAGGGAAAGGGAAAAGGAGAGACCGAGGGAAAAGGGAGGGAGGGGTGAGACAGGGGGAGGGAGAGGGAAAGGGAGAGGAGGGAGTGCAAGAGGTGAAGGTGTGGGAGACGGAAAGGAATAGATAATCAGACATGGAGTAGGAACGAGAGAGAGAGAGAGAGAGAGAGGGAGAGAGAGAGAGAAAGAGATGAGAGAAACTGGATGGAGGGCTACACGATGTTCAAACTGACTGTGTTCGCTCCTTTGGGCCAGAAATCGGGACAATAAACAAACACAGTTACGTAGGCATTGTGTGTGTGTGTGAGACAGGCATAACAGATAGATAGAGCGATAGAGAGACAGAGACAGAGGCATAATCGTGGATAGAGATAGATGATCTAGATAGATAGATAGATAGATAGAGAGAAGAGAGAGAGAGAGAAAGAAAGAGGCAATGTTTGGAATTTTTATCTCATATCGAAAATAAAGAACCAATAAGTCATTATTACTCATCTGGTTCAAGAGCTCAGATCAATTTAATTTGACAGTAATATAATTCACTAATCTGCTTAGTAAAGAAAAAGGAAACCGGATCTTACCATTAAATATGATGAAGAATATTACGAAATCCGATAACAATTAGTATCCCTGTAGCCAAAGATAAGAGATATAGGATATTACTCATATATGAATACATTGTTGCCTATAGGTATCCTCGAGAACATTTCGATTTAATTTAATCTCATAATTCGATTCAAACATGGCAAGACCCTTCCTTGCAGCCGGCAAACCTACCATTCCTTCCCAAATCTCTACCTCTCTTTTCGTATCTTCTATTCCCTCCTTCTTCTCTCCATTGCTTCTGTAATCTTTACGTTTTTTTTCTCCCCCTCGCCTCAGTCCTTCTGTCCCCTTTGCTTCCACTAAAATTTCTTTTTCCCCTTTTTTTTTTTTGTCATTCGATCTCTTTATCAACCTTTCCTTATTCCTCCCCTCCAGTTACGTCTCTAGAATCATGTCATCGAGTTTCCTCCGTTATATTCATAGGGGACTGTCTCACTGGAATCTGACTTAGATGCATTGCCTATTGTGTAGTAATGCTATAGTATCAAAATTTGATTTGCTTATTTGTGTATTCTAATTCTCTGTTGCATTAAAGGAAAGCGGTGATCTAATAACTTTATTTTTTTTTTTTATTAAAAAGAGACAGATCTTGTTGTAAGATAGACGAAGATGGATAGAGAAAGAGAGAGAGAGAGAGAGAGAGAGGAGAGAGAGAGAGAGAGGAGAATGAGATTGCGAGATGGAGAGAGAGGAGAGAGAGACGGGAGAGAGGAGAGAGACGTACAGACATATATATATATATATATATATAGTCTGTACGTCTCTCTCTCTCTCGCTCTCTCTCTCTTCTCTCTCTCTACTCTCTCTCTCTCCACTCTCTCCAATCTCTCTACTCTCTCTCTCTCTACTCTCTCTTCTATCCATATTGTCAATCTTACAAACAAAGCATCTTTGTCTCTTTTTAGAATAAAGTATTAGATCACCGTTTTTTTTTCTACTTTAATGCAAACAGAATGAGAATACACAAAAATAAGCAAATCACATTGATACTATACAGTCTAACACAATAGACAATGAATCTAAGTCAGAATTCAGTGAGACAGTCCCGATGAAATAAACGTGAGGGAAGTACTCGATGAAATGATTAAGAGGAGGAGTAACTGGAGGGAGAGGATAAGGAAAGGGTTGATAAAGAGATGCGAAATGAAAAAAAAAAGGGGAAAAAAGAAAATGTTAGTGAAGGAAAAACGGGGACAGAAGAAGACGGAGGCGAGGGGAGGAGAGAGGCGAGGGGGAGAACGTAAAGATGAAAGAAGAAAGGGAGAGAAGAAAAGAACGAGGGGAAATAGAAGTAGGAATAGAAGATAAGAAAAGACGCGGTAGAGGATTTTGAAGGAAGGTAAAGGGTATGTGTCGCCGGCTGGCAAGGAAGGGCTTGCCAGTGTTTGAATCTAAATTTATGAGTTAATTTAAATCGAAATGATTTCGAGGAACTCCTAGCAAACAAGTATTATAGATGAGTAAATATCTTATATCTCTTATCTTTGGCTACAGGGATACTAATTGTATCGCGTAGTATTCGTAATATTCTTCATCATATTTAATGCAATCGGTTTCCTTTTCTTTACTAAGAGATTAGTGAATTATATTAAGGTCAAATTAAATTGATCTGACTCTCTTAACAGATGAGAAATAATGACTTATTGTTTTTTCTTTATTTTCTATATGAGATAAAATTACATTGTCTCTTTCTTTCTCTCTCTCTCTCTATCTATCTATCTATCTAAATCTATCTCACTCTATCTATCTTAATCTATCCACTTATCTCTCTGTCTCGTCTCTCTATTCGCTCCTATCTATCTGTATGCCTACTGTCGCACACACCACACCACAATGCCTAGTAACTGCTGTTGTTTATTTGTCGATTTATAATTATGGACAACCCAAAGGAGCAACACACAAAGGCACGTTTGACATCGTGTTTTTTTTGTACATCCAGTTTCTCTCTCTCTTTTCTCTCTCTCTCTCTCTCCTACCCTCTCTCTCTCTCGTTCCTACTCCATGTCTGATTTATCATTCTTTCCGTCTCCCACACCTTCACATCTTGCACTCCCTCCCTCCCTTTCCCTCTCCCTCCCCCTGTCTCACACCTCCCTCCCTTTTCCCTCGGTCTCTCCTTTTCCCTTTCCCTCTCTCTCTGCCCTCTCCCCCTCCCCTTTCCCTCTCCCTCACATTTCACTTTTCCCTCTTTCCTCTTCTCCATTTCATCCACCTCTCTCTCTCCCTTATTTTCTCATTCCCTCTTCCTTTCTCTTACGCCTCTGCTCTACCCCTTCTATCTCCATTTCCCTTACAACTCCCCATCCCACTCTCTTCTACCTCCCATGTTCTTGTCCCTCTCCTTCAGTTTCTCCCTTACCACCGCCGCTCGCATCTCTCTATCCATTTCCCCTTCCCCTCTCCCTCGCCCTTGTCTCGATATCGCGAACACAAGACATGACAGATGCGTTGTGACACGCTAGGGTGCCTGGCCGTCTGCATTGATGTATAACCAAGGAAAGGTAAGGGTATGCCAGCGCTTGTTTTGTCTTTGTATACATACGGCGCGCGCGCGTTGTTGTGTGTGATTGTGTGGTGTGTGTGTGTGATGTGTGTGGTGTGTATATGTGTGTGTGTGGGTGTGTGTGGTGTGTGTGTGTGTGTGTGTGTGTGCTTGTGTTTATACATACACACACATACAAAATATTATATATATATATAGATATATATATATATATATATATATATATATATATATATATATACTACAATATATATATAATTATATATACATAGATATATAATATATATATCATTAATATATATAATATATATATATATATATATATAACACTATATAGGTCTATTATATATATATATATATATATATATTATATATATATTTTAATATATAATATATATATATACATATATATATTATATATATATATCATATATATATCATATATATATATAATATATATATATATATAATATAATAATATATATATTTAAATAAAAAATATATATGTATTATATATACATATATATACATATAATATATATATATAATATACGATATATAATATATATATATAATTATACATATATATACTATATATATAT
>NW_023652457.1:0-5261 GCF_015228065.2 Penaeus monodon
TACCCCCCCCGAGGCCCCATTGACCCAAAATTTTTTCAAAAAAAATCTAAACAAATCGGGCTAAAAGGGTGGTTTTTCCCGGAGACCATTCCTTCTCTCACACAAAAATTCCCCCCTTTCCGCTCGCATCGCCTCGAACCGCAAGAAACGCCTCCAAATTATCACCTCAAACTAAAAATAAACAACCAACCCAAAGAAACCGAACCGAACCCCAAAGACTGGGTTTTCTTGAGCGGAAACCTTTTGGACACCGGTTCCCCTAGCATGTTTGGCCTTGAAGTACAAGCTTTTTGGGCCCACTAAAATTTTAATGTCCCCCACCCTTTTTTGGTTAAAAAAAGGTTTGCTTGTGCAAATTTTCCCCCTTGATGGCCCCCGCAGATTAAAAATGAAAAATTCCCTTAAACAAAGGTTTTTTTTAGGCCAACCAAATTCCCCCTGGGCCCCCACTGGAGTTAAACCTCAGGGCAGCCCCTTACTCCCAAGCCCCCCTACACTCTATAACATTATCCACAAATGAACCTACCAGACCCCAAAAACATAGAAAATTTCCCACTTCACCATCGTCCCAATGCCCCCACGACTGTACGCACTTTGGCCTTTTGGCCGCCTTTTGTTTGGTGTAAAAGTGTTCCAGCTCCATTAAAAGACCGAACTCGACATCATCCCCTCTCGAAGTTTGGGGGGGCCAATTTAAAATTTGTTGGGGGTTCCAAAAATTAAAAGGCCGACAAAAAACCAAAAGGGTTCCCTTCCCCTTTTGTAAGAACCAGGAAAACTTTCCCTCCCCCCTTACGACATTTAACCCTCCAACACCTTCGGGTAGACTACAAGCACCCCCCTCCAAAATCAAATCTTGGTACCCATCCCCCTTGGGTCCCCCTAACTTTTTGATATCCTAATTTTTTCCCGATTTCACTTGCATATCAAATCAAAGGGCCGCCCCTTGGCCACCAAAAATACACACCAAATTTTCCCCAAATCCACACCAAAAGAGTAACCCCAAATCCACCAAGCGCAAACCTCCAACTTTTGTTCCCAAAATTAAAGCAACTCCAGATGGAATCTGTTTAAAGATTTGATTGTGGATCATTTTTTTACTGTCTGAACTCCCACAAAGAGGGTTTTTTTCCTGCTTTCCTCCTGAAACACTGGGAAATTTGGTGCAGGGTTTTTTCACCCCCCTGTAAAAACAGACCAATAAACCCCCCGTGTGCTTGGGCATACCGACCTGGCTGGATAGACTCCAACACCATCTTTTCCATTCCCCCGGCCAAAGGCCGGAATTAGGCCATGATCCTTTTCCTCTTTGGCATGGGACGAAGGAAGTGAATGCATTCATTAAGGCATGCCCCCTGCCATTTCTTTGAAAGCCACCTCCCAACTCCCCCCTTCATTTTTTTCCACCTTTCCCCCTTTCCCCCTATCCCCTTGTTTTTTGTTGTGTTGGGTGTGTTTTGTTTTTTTTTTGTTTTTTTTTTTTCTCGTTTCTGTTTTTGTTTTTTTTCTTTTGGTTTTTGTTTGTTAGTACCCTATTAATTCCCTTAATTAAAAGTTTTGACCCTCCCCTTTTGCCACAGCCCCCCTCCCCACATCCCTGCTATTAAGTACTTTCCACCCTCCCCCAACCTGACCGCTATGTTGAACTGCCATAACCCTCACCTTCACTAACTCATTAATCATCCCATCATCCCCTATATCCCTTTACCCCACCCTTCCCCACTGGTTTTTCAGTTTTCCCAGCACGGTGACACTTGCTTGCCCAGTTACTATAAATCCCTTTGTCGTAAGGATTTTAAATGCGAGCCCAAGGGGAAAAAAATTTTTCCCCCCAGCCAGTGGGCCCTTTAATCCCAAATCATGGGGCATTTAAACCGCTAGGGCCCCCGCCGGTCCCCACCCCTAAGTCCCCCGCCCCCTGCCGATGAAAGGGGAAACCTTCCTTGGTTTTGAAAGCCAGGTTGGTAAAAGACCAGCCCCCTGAAAATTAAACGAACCACCCTCTTAAAGCCTTCAAACCCCACTTTCCAACAGCCTAGGTTTTTTGCCGGAGGATAGCTCCCTGGAGTTCCACGATTTGAAGAAAGCCCGTGGCCCCAGAAAAACAACAACCGCAAAATGGCAAACCCCTAAAGTTGGATTTAAATTTTTAAAACCCTACCTTCTCCCCCCTTTTAGCCACAAAAATCCCCTGCTTTGGTTTCCCCCCTTTCGCTAAAAAACGGGTTTTCCCCCGGGGCCCCCCCGGCCCCCCCCCCCCTCCACCCACTTCCCAACGAGAATGGGCCCCCCCCCGAAGCGCCGGGCGCCCCCCTCCCCCCTTTGGGGAGAAAACAACCCCTCAAGGTCCCTAGGAACTTGGTAAAAACCTTAAAGCAACCGAGAAAAATTAACCCAGCCCCAACCCTCCCGTGCAGCCCTCCAATCTAGCAGAGGGGAAAACCCCCGCTCCGAGGACATTTCGTACCAAAAACATAAAAGATTTTCCAAGAAAAGGGGGGCTTTGGGCCACCCCCACCCCCTTTTTTTTCCCTCCTCCTTTCCATAGAAACCCACTTACCAAATTTATTACTCCCCAGATTAACCCCCTGCAATGGCTAGGTTAAGCCCCCAAACTTTTCCTTTTTTTTTCTTCCCTAAAAATTTTCAAATGGATGGGGGTTGTCCCCCCTTTTGTTTGGGTGGAAGGGGCCAAAAACGCCCCCTCTTGGTCCCCCTCCCCCAGGGTTTCCCACCTCTCCCACCAAATGTTTTTTTAAATGTGGGGAAAAGCACCCCCTTGTACCACTGGGTTTGGGGGAAATTGGGGTTTTCTGGAGGTTTTTTAGCCGATGCCCGTACATGAGTATTGCCCCCTGGGGGCCTAGCAGCAAACAAAACCCCCTTTGGTCCCCCTAATTCCCAGCAAGGAAAGGGTTGGGCCCCTGATTGAAAAACCCCGGTCCAGGTCCAATCAACTGGGTCCTCCCCCTCCGGGAAAGGGCCCTAGGGTCCAAGCAGTCCAGTGTACGGCCCGTTGGCCAACTCAACCTGGGTCCCCCCCCCCCCTGGGTGGCCGGTACAATGGGCCAAATTGGCCTTTGCGTTTATCCCCCTCAATCAAACCCTTGTGGGCCCCGTTTTTTTTTACAATTTTGGTTTTCCCCCAATATACCCGCTTTCCCCCTTTTTGGTTTTTGGTTTGGGGTTTTGGTGGGGGGCCGTGGGGAGGAAGAAAAAAAAAAACTGGCCCTTTTTATTTTTATGGCCAAAGTTTTTTCTTCAAACCCACCCCCCCAACAACAAAAGAGAATTACAAACGATGAAACCCGAACTGTGAAAAAACCCCAGACTTAATACGGGGCCCGTTCCCCATTCTGAAGCCATACATGGCCTCTAGTGGCCAAGCCGAAAATTCCAAAAGCAAAAAGGCCTTTTACCCTGGTCCAACCTGCCTGCTTAAAAATTGGACATTGACCATCCAGTCCCCAAAAAACAGGTCCTGTCCCCCCCCCATGAGATTGGTTCCCAAAAGGTGTGGGCCCCCTCCCAGGGCCCCCGCCAAAGGCAAATCAGGGAGCCCCCCTGAGTAGACCTCCCAGTGCCCAATCCTCCCCCCCGACTAAGTGGGAGTACAACCCTGAAAACCCAGCCCCAAAACCCGCTGTTTTGCCCCTTCCCCACAAAAACCGCAAACCCCCAGAAATTTCAGCCGAAAAGGGCGGTTACCCCGAAAACGAACCCTGGGCTTGTAGACCCAAAACACCCCCCTCCCTGAGGAGGTTCCTGGACCCCCTAGGTTGGCTTTTCCCCCACAGTTTTTTTCAACGGTTTCCCCCCCTTAAACCTGAAAGCTTTCGACCAATGGCCCCTATCAATTTGGTTCAAGGCAATTTGGCGATAGAAGAAAAAATCCGGTTTTGTTTAATCTGGCTTTGCCCAGAGGAACCAAGGCCCATAATTAATTTATGGCCCCCAAAGGCCAAGCTACCCCCCTAAAAATTTCCTGCAAAGAAAAACCAAGGTTAATTTTATGGGAAGGGAAAAGGGTTTGGTGGTTGGCCCCCTTTGCCACTGAATCCCGACGAAATTTGGAGAGTTCCCAAGGTGGTTTTTACTTGGGCTTTCCTCCCACTTTTGTATTGATGTAGGTCCTAATCACACATCACAAACCCCCAAAGTTTTTTTGGAAAAGGCTTTCCCCCGAAATGCCAAAAAGGGAAGAGGCCCCCCAAACCCCCAAAGGTCCCCCCCTGGTTGACCCTTTTGGGGAAAGGGGGGACCCCCCCAATCACTGCCCCCTTGAAAACTTGGGGGTTAACTGGGGCAACTTTTCAGCCCTAAGAACCTATGTTGGGCCCCCTGAACCCAATGGTGGCCTTTTTTAAAGGGGGCCCAAAGAATATGGGTCCCCCCACCACCCCGCCTACTGGGGTTTTAAGACCATGCCCCCCAAAATGGTTGTGGTGGTCCCCCCCCCTGAAAAGCAAGGCACCATAACACAAAAGGGGGGTGCCTTAAGGCACACAAGGAAGGTCCCAAAGGACCCAAAAAGCCAAATGTCCCCCAACTTGTGTGCCCAAGGGGCATCAAAGCCCTGGCTTTTTACTCCTGGCCAGTAAAGAGGAAGCCCCTCCTGGTGACCAAAAAAATTTGCTAAAAAGCGACCAGAAACATTGTTTTTTCCCTGCCTTTCCCCCCAAGGCCCACCCAATTGCCCTTGGAGACCAGAAAAAAAAAGAAAAAAGGGCTTTCCCCCGACCTACTAAGAAGGAAGGAAGCCTTTCCCCCCCCCCAAAGCCGAACACCGGAATTATCTCCCCAATAAAAAAGGAGTTTTTTCCCCCGACCATAATCAAAAGTGGGAAGAAAAAGAACCACAGGAATAAAAAGGTTTCCAAAAGAGTACCTTTGCAAAACCCTCCCCCCAAAAAGACAATAAATCCTTCCTTTTTTTGGAAAAAGGAAAGACATGACCCCCCTGTGTTTTAACCCGCTTGCTTGTAAGTCCATGCAAAGTAGCAACCCGCCTTTTTGGGGAGATTCGAGTGAAAGGAGGGCGGGAGAAAAAGGCCCGTCCACGGGGCCGCCCGTGATTTGGCAATTTTCCCCCCCCCCCAACTGTTTTCGTCCCCCGAATGGGAGATCCTGAAAAAGTGGCCCAAACGCACCACCCCTCCACCCAAAAAGGAGAGACTCCTCACCCCCTCCCCAACCCCTAGCCACCCCCCTTCCAACAGGGGAAAGCCAAAACAAGAAATCCTGTGGGACCAGCCCCAAAC
>NW_023652460.1:2500-5260 GCF_015228065.2 Penaeus monodon
ACGGCCGCTTAGGAAGGAAATGAGGCCGGCAAAATGACTGGAGTTTTGCTCGGAGGGGGGAATCTCTTCCACACTCGAGTTTTTTTAAATTCTGTTTAAAAAGTGAGAAAGTTTTTATCCCCCGAGGCCCCTCGGAACCCTGTAACCCCTTAAAAAATTGCTAACTACATATTTGCAAAAAGGACTCCCATTACAAAAAACATTAAAAAAAGAAAGCTTTCATGCTGTAAATCCGAGTTCTGGGTATCCGTGTAGCGGTCAGTTAGTCATAAACTTTACCTGCAAATGTTTTCATCGAGTTAGATTAGTATGACGAACACAGACCTAACCGAAAAATGAAAAAAAAAACCTAAAGCATTATGAGCGTGATTTTTCGAATCATTCTTGGGCCCACTCCAATATCATGTACTTGATAATAAACCCAGCAATATGTTTTGTAATTTGTGCGGTATAATAAAGGGGAGCAATTCCACCCAAAACGCTTTGCAAGTACCGAAAGCTGATTTAATCTAGAAGGTAGACCAACAATCGCAGAAGCCCTTTAAAAGAGTTACACGGACAAAGAAATATCCTTCGAAACTATTTTTTTTAAAAGAAAAGTAACGTGATTTTTTAAACTAATCAAAGAATAATATTTTTAAGTCAAACACAAAATTTTTCCTCGCCGGTCTGAAAAGGCGACAAAAAATGTCCCGAGCACACGCTTTAATGTCAGCCTTATCCATGTTTGCGAGTCTTATACATATAGACGCAACGAAAACTCAAAGTCGAGTATATAGGGCAACTTTTATCCCTATTACTTTTCCCCCCGCTACTACCTAAGGTCCTGTAATTCTGCCCGCGAATGTTGGGAAAGAAAAATCTTCAATCACTGGGAGGATAAAAATTTTTTGGCAAATTTTTTTTTGTGACCATCCAAGTTCTACTATAAAAAATTTTCAATCGACGAAAATAATAAGCTGAACCATATACTATATATACTGAACCCCATATGATTGGACTTCCAACTATGAAGCATGGACCCTTTTCCAGATTGAGATACCCGTCGGCAATATGAAAACTTGGGAATTATCACAATAAACTTTTTAATTCCATATCTAAGGTTATTGCCCTGAATAAACATCCCAAAACAAAATGACGTATTCCCAGCACGTAAAACAGCTACCACTGAGTACATTTTTCTAATTAACATGCCTTAAAAACAAAATTAAGTTTTTCATTGCTTGTGACCCCCGGCCGGCTTCCGACATGAAAAACTAACCGTTAAAAAAGAAAGAGGGCCCCAAACCTCACTTTTACCTTCAAACTATGGCTACAAACCATTGATTCGTGTCCTTCTTTAAAAAAAAAAACAAATAAAAAATGAAAAACAAAAGTCATGGGGCAATGGGCCTAATCGTATTAAAAATCTTAAACATTGGATAAAAATAAATCATTGCCCAATAGACGGAACCCCCTGAATGGTATTAACCAAAAAAAAAAAAAATATTTGATATCATTACGCAACATGAAAGGGATAATAATTCCATCCTCAGAGATAATTTGATACAATTTTTTAAAACCATTAAGAATGGAATGTTTTTTTGAATAATATATCGGATTACACTTTTTTTTTTTTTTGCTTTAGCCTTCTAGCTTTTTTTTCCTGGTTGGTTAATAAAACGAATACGGGAAAATGTGAAAGTTAGGCTGCTTTACTAAATTAAAAAACTATAATCTCCAGGTTAACTCATGGGGATAATTAATATTAAACTAACCAAGTCTGCAAAAAAATTAATGCTAAAATCAAATTTCCAAAATTCAGAAATTTTAATGAAACCAAGTTCAATGAAGGTCAAAAATGGGATGTGGAAATAAAACCTTTTTTAAGCAAACCTGGTTGTCGAAAAAATTTCCAAACAACGGAGAAAAGAAAAATGCCCTCCCCCAGGAACCCACTTTGAATCTCATAACCTTTGGATTTAAAAGTACAAAATTTTTTTTTTTAAAAACCCTTTGGGGGGGGGACCAAGAAAAAGACAAAAAAAACCAAAAAACCTTTAATTTTTCCCTAAAAATAAACTAAAAATTTTAATGCCCTTGCCCGAGTTGTAGGCTACCACATTTCACGGAATTTGGTAAACCCCAGCAGCATTTAACCCCTTGCCTCATAGTTGCATTTTATTTGCCCCTAGTTTTTTTAACGGTAAACTGGGGAATGGCAACTTACAGTTAATTACTCCGACTTTTTTTTGTTTTTTTTGTGTTTCATATCACCTAAGGCACGGCTGTTTTTTTTTTTTCAAAAAAAAAACATAAGTGATAAAATAAAAAAAATTTTAAAAGAAAAATACCTTACTGGGGAAACATAATCATTGGGTTGAAAGGAAGAAAACATCTTTAAAACCCAAAAGAGAGAGAGAGAGAGAGGAAAAGAGAAGAAAAGGGAGGAGGGAAGAGAGAGAGAGAGGAGGAAGGGGGAGAGAGAGAGAAGGGGGGGGGGGGGGGGGGGGGGGGGGGAGGGGAGGGGGGAAAAGGGCAAGTCCTTTGAAAAAGGGTGGGCCAAACGAGCCCGATTTCTTTTCGCAAGGACCGAGTGATCCAAACATGGAAATAAGAGAAAAGCAAGCCCCCTTTTTAAAACACGGAGCAAAAAACAATCACAAACACAAAACGGATGGTAAAGGGTTATGATGAAAACGACGGGGGCGGGAAAAATAACCACGACTCCAAAAAATTATAAAAGGAAATTGGTAAAAATTACAAGAGCTTGAGGGTGCG
>NW_023652461.1:0-2500 GCF_015228065.2 Penaeus monodon
GGGCGCTTCCTGGAAAAAGGCCCTTTGCATGGGAAATGTGGCGTGGGGTGGAGGTTTGGGGGGTTACGCATGGGGGAGAAGTAGGGGGGGAAAGGGAGTTTAAAAAAAGGGGAAATGGGGCCCTTTTAAAAAGGGGGTTTTTTATTTGGGATTTAAAAAGATTTTTTTTTTCAGAAAAACCCACCTAAAAAATTTTAAAATCTGGGGGAACAAAAACATAAAGGGTAAATAACTAAAAACTTAAAAATAATAAGGGAACACAAAACAAAAGGATGGATAATCCGAATGCAAAGCTACCCTCCCCGGGGCCTATCCATGAGGGGGCCCCCTGTGTCGACTAACCCGATCCTCACGTGTGGCGCTGGTGCTGCTCGGCTAACCTACCCCTTACCCCCGGGGTGCCCAGCCAAGCCGAAAACCCCCACGACATTGAAACTTCTCGCGCCGGGGCGGGGCGCACCCGACCCCCGGATGAGGGGCCGACACGCCCCACTATACTAGCCCGGGAGGCTCAAGCACAAGAAAAATTAAAACTTAAAAAAGGGGGCAATTTTACCGTTTGCTCGGAAAAAAAAAAGGCCCGGCGAAGCCAAATCTTCCCAAATCTAAAGTAAGTACGCTGCTTAACGAAGCTAACTTAACTTGTTTAAATATAAAAATTTAAAATTGAAAAAAAACGCAACAAAATAAGGGAAGGACGAAGGGAGAAAGATGTGAAGGGAATTAAAAAGTACACAAGGAAAAATGATGCTGCCCAAACCAGAAAATGGCCCCTTTCATCGCCCCGGTCCAGCGAGAAAACTCGCCCAGGGCCGCCCCCCCTTCCCCCGAAAAGACATGGACTATCCAAAAGGAAACCGAAACCGAAGTTTTTAGTTTTTTTTTACATAGCCTCCGTGCCCGGGAGGCACAGAAACATCTTCGTGTATCGTGAGGGCGACACAATTTGTCGCCACCCCTAGCATAGATCCATCGGGTGCTCTATTCTGATTGACCTGTAGCTTGTTGTCTTTGTATGGTGGATGTGAGTGTGGGGTTTTGTGAGGTGGGTTGTAAGGGGTTTGAACAGTTGCAGTTTGGGGGTGGGGGGCGCACATCTAAATTCACACGCCCCTTAGAGTATGTCAATTTTCGCGACCCACTTTTCGTGGGGTTTGCTGCTCCCGAAACCGGGCGCGGGCAGTCCCCGGGCCCCATCCCCCTCAGGTCCGGGAGGGGCTCCCGGGAGGGGGGCGTGGGGAAATTTTCGGGAATCGGCGACCAATTTTCCCCAACTTTCCCTTTCCTTGAGCTTCCCCCTGACGGGAAAAACGGCGTCGCACCCCCGGGGAGCAGGTACGAGGTCGCCCCCACTTTACCTCAGGGAGGTTGATTTGGAGGCTATCCTCACTACAGATTCCCCCAAAGGGCGTCGTGTGGTGACGACGAGGGGTGCGGGGGGTCATCGAGGGCGTGGGTTTTTTTTGTCTTTTTTCTTGTGCGTTTTTTAGTGGTGATGGCTTTCTTTTGTGTTCTTTTGTGTTTTTTTAGTGTTTTGTTGTTTGGGGTCTTGGTTGGCGTTTGGTTGGGGTTTTGGGGGGACTAGGTGTGCCGGGGAGGTAGAGGGCTGTGGTTGTGGTGTTTGTGTTTGTTTGTGGGGAAATTTCAGATGTTAGGTCTTCGTCCTCAAGTTTTCCCCGGGGGAATCAAAACTTTGGGGGAAATTTTTCTTTGTAAGTACAGGGACAATTTTTTGCAAATTTTTTTCTTTGTTTTTGGAGCTATCAAAGCTAGTGTAGTTTTTTTGTATTTTTGTGTTGATGTAGGTGTGTTTTGTTAGGGAGAACTAGGTGGAGGAGGCTTGTGGTTCTGGGGGGAATGGGGGAGGTCTTGTGGTATAGGTGTGATGTCTGTAGGGTTTGAACTGTTAAGGGCGTATGTTGGGTGGGGGGTTTTTTTACGTCTTGTCTTTTAGTTTTTAGTATTTCTTTTCGGTAGGGGGAAAGCCCCGCTGACGCAAATGTTGCCCCTCCAATTGCACATTTGAGGGGCTTGTTGCAAGTGGCGAAGAAGTGCCCCTTCGCCACAAGCTGCACCTTTGTTCGTGGTCAGCGTTTTTTTATATTGTATCTGTACATTTCAGGCACGATCTTTTTAAATAAAGCACTCAGGCTCTATGTTATAGGGGGACGAACGTGTTAAAACCGATCCCGGGGAAAGATGAGTTTCTGACCTTTTCAGGCGGGGGCATTGGATCTTGAGATCGAGATTCGGAAGGTTTGAAAATTTCAACTACATGCAAAATTTTTTTTTGGCTGATTTTTCCCGCCTAATGGCCTCCAAAATCGTGGGCGGTTTTTTTTTTGGGTCGATTTTTTTTGGCCACACCGTGCTTTTGCCTTAGTTTCAGGGGAAGGAAGGGGTTTAAAGCCCTGAGTAGCGGCCTTCTTTGGGCCCCCGAGGAGGGGAAAGGGGGGCTTTTTTTGGGGCTTGGCTACAAAAAACCTTGTAACCTTTGTGT
>NW_023652462.1:0-5259 GCF_015228065.2 Penaeus monodon
TTGTGTGGTTTTGGTTTGTGTGTTTTTTGTTTGTTTTGTGTGTGTGTGTGTGTGTGGGGGTGTGTGTGGGGTTTTTATATATATATGTGTGTGTGTGTGTGGTGCGTGTGTGGTTTTTGTGTTGTGTGTTGGTGTGTGTGGGGGTGTGTGTGTGTCCCGGGGTGGTGTATATATATATATATATATATAATATATAAATAAATTTTTGTTGTGTGTTGTGGTGTGTTTTGGTGTGTGGTGTTGGGGGTTTTGTGTGTTTTATATATGCATTATATATAATTTAAATTTTTATTATAAAATATATTATATATAATATATTAAAATTTATACCCACACACAACCCCACACACACACACAACCACACACACAACCACATATATAAATATATAAACTTTTATTATATATATATATATTTTTATTAATATAATATATTTTTATATATATAGTATATATGTGTGTGGGGTGTGTGGTGTGTGTGTGTGTGTGTGTGTGTGTTTTAAAAATTATATATTATATATATTATATATTATATATATATATATATTTTATATTATATGGGGATATATACACACACACACACACACACACACACACACACACCCACACCCACACACAAAACACACACACACAATATATATATATATAAAAATTATATAATATATAACCACACAACAACCCCCCCACACACACCCCACACAACACACAACACCACACCACACAACACGCAGCACACACACACACACATATTTTTACATACACACACAAACCCCCACCCACACCGCCACAACACACTCACACAACACACACACCACTCCATATATATATATAAATTTTAAAATATATATATAATATATTATTATAGTGTATAATAAATATATTAAATATAATAATATATTATTATATATATAATATATAATATTATATACCACACACCACACACACACACACACACCACACACACACACACAACAACACACACACACACCCCTCACTCACTCCTCACACACACACACACACACCACCACACACACCAACACACCACACATATATATATATATATAATATTAATATATATATATTAAAATATATATATTAAAATATGTGTGTGGGGTTGGGGTGTGTGTGTTGGGGTTGTGTGTGTGTGTGGGGTGTGTGGGTGTGTGTGTGTGTGTGTGTGTGTGGGTTAGGTGGGTGTTGTTGTGTGGTGTGTGTGTGGTGTGGTGTGGGTGGGGTGGTGTGTGTGGGGTTGGGGGGTGTGTGTGGTGTGTGTGTGGTGGTGGTGTGGTTCGTCCCCTCGTGACCGGCCTTTGACTTTTCTTTTCACTTTTTCCTAATTTCCACTTAGGCTTTTCTCTTATTTATTTTTCCCCTCCTTTTTTCTTTAGGCAAATTCCCCCAGCATCAATCTTCCATTCCCTCTGGAGCTTATTACTTTCCAAACAGAAACCCTGGTTGTAGTCCACGTTTCAGACCCATATGTCATATGGGGAGTACGTTTTGGTTTAGGATCATTTTTGAAAACACGATGGCAAGGAACCTCGTAACATGCTATACGTCTCCCGGAGGCGCCCCCAAACTTCCTAATTCGTTTTTTTTTTCCCTTTTCACTGGTGTGTTGTTAACTCCCTAGTACTGATATATATACAAATTTACTCCCCAAACCTTTCACCCTATTAATGATCTGTTCAAAAAAACCCCTACATTGAACATACCTTGGTCTTTTTTTCTGTTCTCTTAAGTCCATCTTTAGACTTTCTCTTTTCAGTCTTGGCTTTTTTAGTTTTCTGTTGACTCGATAAACAAAACAAAATCGTCCGCAAATCTTTGATTGTCTTGATGTTGCCCTCATTCTATTTTCTTGAACATTTCCTCAAAGCAAACTGAAAAACATTTTATGCTGGTGTCGCCCTTCCCAAACTTTTTAAATCGGCTTTTGCCTGTATCTGTTAAGTTGATAGTTTTTTGTCCATCTTGCATATAGCTTCTTCTTTTCCTTTTTTCGAATAGCCTCTAATAATGCTGTTTTTTTAAAGGGATAATATGCTCGATAAATGCCATGCACGGGGTTTTCCAAATTTAATTTTTCTCTTTTTTGGGGTTATGTGTGGTTTTTGGTCTGTTGTTGAAATCCATTGGCGGCAGCCTACCTTTCCTGGGCTGGTAAAAATCAAAGTGTCGGAATACGAGTTGTGGTGACTTTGAAAAATAATTTAAAATTTTTTCTCTATCAAAATAATTGTTGCTGTTCCCAGGCTTTCGGAGCTTTAATTGATAAGTGTATGTTTCCGTTAAATAAATTGCAAAAAAAAAAAAAGGGAAAAAATCACAGAATAACCAAAGGGCCTTTCCCCAAAAGCACCTCTTTCTTGTTTTATTTTAAAAATGTTAATTGGAAATTTTTCCCAAAAAAAAAGACTGACCAATGCACTGCTGCAGCGTCTCTTTATCTAATATAAAGTTACCCTGAACCGTCTTTTGGTGTTTTCATTCTTTTCATGCCTCTGTTATGGGTCATTCGTCCCGTTTTTTTTTGCTAGGTTGATTTATCAATTTTCCAAATCCCCTTTTTAACGTTTTGATGCTGGGGGCTGAATCAATTTTCATTTTTTTTTTTAAATTTTTGAATTTGCGTACATCCTACTCCTTTTTTTTTATCTTTGTCCTTATTAGTTCGCAGTTTATTTGTCCCTGCTTACCACTTAACATTTTTCATCCCCACGTATTGTAGGTGTTGGCTTCTGCCCAGAGCTTGGGGGCTTTGCTTGTCGTTTTGCGTCGTTACATTAGGCACTTTTTTTTATTATCCATTGCACTATTTTTCATTTGATCAATTTAAGATCTTTTTCGTAGTTGAGAATGAGTATTTTTTTCGGGTGTTAAGGTTGGGGTATTGGGGGGGTTTAGGTTTGCTAATTTGGTAGCGGTTTTTCTTTCCCTTTTAAGGGCAATCAACATTTTCTTTATTTAAAACCCTTTTAAAAATGCGTCTATTTGAAAATTATGAAAGGGTATTTTTTATCCAATGGTGACTCCCATGTCAACTTCAGCTCTATTTTTTTTTTTTACGAAAATGATTAATTATACTTGGATCAACCCCCCCGCAAAATTAATTACCCAATTTCTGGTCCTATTTCGTGATTTATACCTTTTTACCTTCTTGAATACAATTCCCATAATTATTGTAAATGTTTTTTTTTCTCTTCTTGCGGGAAAATTTAAAAAAATTTTTTTTCTCTCCTCTTCCCCTCCTCTTTCCCCCTCTTCTCTCTCTCCTCTTTCCCCTCTTTCTCCCTTTTCCCCCTTTCCCTTCTTTCCCCCCTCTTCTCTCCCTCCCCTTTCCCCCCTCTTTCCTCTTTCCTCTCCTCTTTCTCTCTTTTTTCTTCTCTCTTTTTTCTCTCACTCTGTTGTGTGTGTTTTTGGGTGTGTGTGTGTGGTTTGTGTGTGTGTGCGTGTGGTGTGTGTGTGTGTTGTGTTGTGTGTTATGTGTGTACACCCAATTTTTATTTATTTACTTATTTTTTACTACATCGGCTATATATATATATATATTTTATATATAATAAATATATTATATATATATATACATATATATATATCACCACACACCGAAAAACCCACACACCACACACACACACACAACACAACACCACACCACACACAACACCCCCACACCGCATATATATATATATAATATATATATAAATATAAAATATATATATAATATATATATGTTTAATATAATATTTATATATATACAATATATAATATAATTATATATATATAATATAATTTTAATATATAAATATATTTACCACACACACACACACACAACAAAAAAAACACACAAAAAACCACCCCCCACACACACACACACACACACACACCCAACACACACCCTTAATATATTATTATATATATATATATATATTATATTTTTATATGTAATATATAGGGGGAATTATATATAATATATATATAATTTCATATATTTTTAATATAATAAAATATATATATAAAAATTTTTGTGTGTGTGGGTGTGTGTGTGTGTGTGGTTTTTTGTGTTTTGGGGTGTGTGGTTTTTGCGTGGTGCGTGCGGCGTGCGTACGTGCGTGGTGCGTGCGGCGTGCGTGTGTGAGTGCGTGTGTGTGTGACATATATATATAAATGGTGTTTTGGGGTGTGGGGTGTGTGTGTGTGGTGTGGTGTGTTGTGTTGTGGTGTGTGTGTGTGGGTGTGTGTGGATGTGTGTGTGTGTGTGGATGTTTACCTTGCTAATTCGAAAGCACATTTTTTCCCAAAAATTTATTTAAAGTTGGGTAAATCAAACCCAGATCGGTAGTGGATGATCTATAGTCGATATGAGGCGAGTTGAAAAACCCCCAAAAATGTTTCCCTAACCAACTATTTTCCGGGGGGAAGGATCACGACACCACCCCAGTAAAAAGACTCGTCAATACTGTCATAAACATGGCAACAATATTTTCGTCAAACACCGAAAGGGTAATCGCCCCCCAAAAAAAGGGAAAAAAAAATTATTATTATATATTATATTATATAATATACATATATATATATATTATATTATATTATATATATTACGTATATACATATCCCTACAACAACACACACACCCCACACAAAACACACAACACAAACAACAAAACCACATATATATTATATATTAAAAATATATAATAATTATATATATATTTTAAATTTCATATCACACTATTTTTTTGGTGGTGGGGTGTGTGTGTGTTCTTGCACACACATAACATTTGTGTGTTTGGGATATAAGACCACGCCGATAAAAATTGATCAAATCATAAAAATGATGTTAAAAGGGAACTGCAACAAAGAAAGCAAAACTCCAAAAGCTTCGGGGGAGACTAAAAAACTTATGAAGGATATGAAAATGTCGATACATTTTATATGATACGCTACCAAACTATTGCATATATAAAATAAGACACGCATGTATACAAAAGAGAGTAGAAACATATCAAGTAAGATAAAAATGGGGTTTACAGGGCCCAAATGGGGGCCCTGTGCACCGATTTTTTTTTGGGGATCCTTCCCCCCCCCTTGGGGGTTTCATGCCTGTCAAGAGACCCAAACCCCCTTTGGTGGGCTGACTGTCATGCCCCCGCAAGAGAGCCAAACCCCTTCCGGGGGGCTGACATGTCATGCCCCGTCAAGAGAGCCAAACCCTTCCGGTGGGTGGATGTCATCCTGTCAAAAGAGCCAAACCCCCCCCTG
>NW_023652463.1:0-5258 GCF_015228065.2 Penaeus monodon
GCCAATCAGGCTATTGGCCACCTACTCGCCTCCCCTTGGACGACCCCGCCCATCAGTTGTCTCTTTGCGAGACAAACCCCGGGTGGAGGAGACCTGTGGGGGCGTCCCCAGGAGATCATGGGTTGGGCAGCTCGACGAGACCGTCGCAGGAATTAGAGATGGGGCCCTGTGCCTGCCTGGGGACTCGCCTCGAGGGGTCCTCGTGGCTGGAAAACGAAAAGGGTGGATGCGGCCATGCGCCCCCCTCGGGGTTAGCCCCTTGATGATGATATGATATATAGTGTGTGTGTGTGGTGTGTGTTGGTGGTGTGGTGGTGGGCGTGTGTGGTGTGTGTTGTGGTGTGTGTGTGTGATGTGTGTGGTGTGTGTGTGTGTGTTGTGTGGTGTGTGTGGGAGTCTGTGGTGTGTATACACACACACATAATACATACATGCAAAAACATACGTATGTATATCTGTTAAATATAAAAATATTAAAATATAATATATAATATAATATACATTTTTATACATATATATATAATAAATATATTAAATTATATATATATATATATAATAAAATTATACATTTATATATATATTTTAAAATATCATAATTTGCATATATACATATATGTAATATAATATTAATAATATATATTATATATATATATATAATATATATATATCTGGGTGTGTGTGTGGTTTTGTTGTGTATTTTTATATTTCAATTATATATAATTTATATATATATATTATATATATATATATAAATATATATATATATAAAATATATAAAAATATTATTCAAAGGATATATATAATAATTTTATATATATTATATATTATATATATATATGTGTATTAAAATATATATATAATATATATTAATATAAATATAATATATAAAATATATATATATATATATAAATTATATAAATATATATATATAATATTTTATTGTGTGTGTGTGTGTGGTGTGTTTTGGTGGGTGGTGTAATATATTATACATTAACAACACACACAGACAATATACACAACAAACACACAACAAAACACACACACACACAACCCCACCCCCACACACACAAAAGCACAACATACAAAATGCAAATATATATAAATAAATATATATATAATATTTTATATTATAATATATATAATATATATATATATCTTATATATATTATATAACCGGCAAATCTCCCCTGGGAAAGGAACTGGGGACCCTTAAACCCCGTACTCCACTCCAAGAGCCTCACAGCATGAAAAACTAGAATTAAGGATCATGTGCTGGACCACGGGGCTCAAACATGACCTACCGTTAATAAAAAAAAAAGAAAAAAAAAAAAAAAAAAAAAAAAAAAAAAATATAATATATATATATATATTAAAAATATTATATAATATATATGTATATAATATATATATATAAATATAATATATAATATATATATTATGTATATAATAATATATTTTAATTTTATATATATATAAAATATATTATATATATATTATATATATGGGGTGTGTGTGTGTGAGTGTGTTTTGTGGTTTGTGGTGTGGGTGTATTTTTTCAATAAATTATACACACCACACACACACAACACACACACACACCA
Organism: Penaeus monodon; assembly: GCF_015228065.2. NCBI lineage: Eukaryota > Metazoa > Arthropoda > Malacostraca > Decapoda > Penaeidae > Penaeus > Penaeus monodon. The sequence goes on from NW_023652463.1 coordinate 1,602, forward strand.
ATGTATTATTTATATCTGTAACATATATGAATTAAATAAAAATATATATATATATAATATATAAAATATAGGCGTGAGTATTGGTGTGCTTTCAAAAATAATTTTAAAAACAACCCCACACACACACAACACACACCCAACAACAACATAAAAAATTATATATATAATTTTAAAATATATATATATATAATATTATATTAATTTTAAAATATATATTATATATATATAACATATAATATACATATAATATATATATATATACATATATAATATATATATAATATATATATATAAAATATATATAATATATGAATATATATTATACATATATATATATATAATATATATATAAATTTTTAATATATATATATATATATAAATTTTACTGGGGTTATTTTATATTGTGGTGAGTGTTTTTGTGTGTGTGTGTGTGGTGTGTGGGTGTGTGTGTGTGTGTGTATAGGCATCCCATATCTATCTATCTATTTTTTTATCTATAGGGGTTTTTATAAGTTTACATACAAATTTATATATATATATTATAAAAATATAATATATATATATATATATATGGTGTGTGTGGTTTATTTATATATATATATATATATATATATATATATATATATATAATATATTATTATATAAGTATATATTTAGGTATTACAAAAATAAAAAATATATATCTGCATATATATATATATATATATATATATTTATAATTATATAATATTATATATATATATATGTTTTATATTATTTATAAATATACATATAAAATGGTATAATTTATATATAAATGTAAACACGCGATACACACACACACACACACACACACACACCACACACACACACACACACACACACACAAAAACACCACAACACACACAAAACAATATATTATATATATATTTTAATTTAATATATATATATATTAATATATATAGATTATATATATTATATTATATATAATATTAATATATAATACTTTTTTTTTTTTTTTTTTTTTCAAGTGCCCTGCCCACAAGGACGTTAGCGATCATGGATTTCCAGATTTCTTGGCAATTTAAGCGGTGGTTTGCCATTCCCTTCCCCCCGGGTTTTTTTCGAGCCCATCTCTTTTTACCGGCACGATTTTGGACGGGTTTTCCCACCCAGGGCTGGAGGAAACGAGGTGAAGTTCCTGCCAAGGGAAACGGGGGGCGGCCGGTGACTCGAACCCTCAACCAGTTTGTGTCGTGACAGTCTTTGCGCCGATGCTTAACACTCGGTCACCGGGCCTCATTATATGGTGTGTGTTTGTGTGTATATATATATATATAATATATTATATATATAAATATATATATATATATATATATATATATATATATATATTTAAAAAATATAAGATACACATACACACCACACACACACACACACCAAAAACAACCACACACACACACACACACACACAACCATACACACACACCAATATATATTATATATATATATTATATAATATATATATATATGTGTGGTGTTTTGTGTTTTGTGTGTGTGTGTGTGGGTGTGGGTGTGTGTGTGTGTGTGTGTGTTTTTATATATATACACATAAATAATTTAACATTATGAAAGATTAAAATTAGGTTAACAATGCAAAACGTTGCCCTGAGAAAATAGATAATTTTACAATAACAGATGTGCCCCTTAAATTACCGAGTTCGCATATCACCCAGGGGTCGGACAAACGCGTCCAGGTGTACCGGACTTTTACCTTTCTGAGTATCTGGCTTTTTTCCGATCATAGGAAAATCCCCCCCAAAGGCCTCAAAGGGGGACAAGAATTTCGACGATTCCAGCCAGCCCAAACAGGAAAAAGCGCCTAAGCTGACACTTGGATCAGCACACCCATTTTTTTTAAAATGGGTCTCGCCCCGCCCCGCGGCCGACCCGAGATATAAAACGGTAGCAAAACACACTTGGTCTACCGACCTCGACTGTCACACCAACCCCAATTCTTTCACCCACGAATTGTTACCCGTGTAAAATTGATCTTTTTTTCCAGATAATTTTCATGCACATATATATTATATCGTGTTCAATCTGGATTAGTGCAAACTTGATCTTTATTTTTAGAGTAATTTTTTGTCTCAAAATATATTTTAAACGTGTCATATACTGTGATTATTGAATTATATATTTGTTAGTATAGTGCTGGTTTGACACCAACCTTTTTATTTCTCTAGTGTGGATTTAGAGTAATCTTTTTAAATCATCACATAATCTTTCACCCTGGGCCTTTCCCCCCCCTTTCCTTGTTCCCAAAGAAGGTAAAACTTTCCCCCAGTGGGCGACTATCGCAAGTTGATAAAGTAAAAAGTGCCAGAACCCTTCCAATTCCTATTTTTGATTTTTGTTGAAGACACTGCCTAAAAAATAAAAATTTTTTTTTTTTTTAATTATTGGGCCTATGGTCCGGGGGGGTGCCATATACAGCTTTTCGACTCATATGGGACACTTTGAATTTTTAGTATGCCCTTTTTTGGGCCCTTTGCAATTCCCCTCTTACATTTAGCAGATTAATGTCACTTGTACTATAGGTTAATTAACGATCAGGTCCTCGTGTATTTAGATGATATTTTAATTTTCTCCCCCCTCCCCATCTGAAACACAGAATAAATTGCGTCGGGTTTTTCAATAGGCTATCAACTGAGGATTAACTATTAAAGCTAACAAGTGTCAGTTCTTCAAATCTAAGTTAGAATTCTTGGCCATACCTTGTCATCTAAAGGTATTGCACCTAATGATTCAAAAATTTAAAAAGCCATTGCCGACTTTCCAACGCCTAAGAACCAGAAGGAATTGAGATCATTTTTAGGCCTTTCAGGTTTTTACAGGCCGTTCATTCAAGGTTACGGGTCCGTCGCGACACCGCTTAATCATTTCCTTAAAAAGGATTCTATTTGGCAGTGGACAGAATGAGGGGAAAAACCGCATTTTTCAATCTTAAGTCGCGATTAATTAAGGCTCCACTCTTAGACTTCCCGAAATTTTGCTTGCCTTTTGTCCTCCCCCACTGATGCCTCAAACCTCGGGCTCGGAGCAGTACTCTCACCAAAAAATGGCCATTCTGGAAAAACGCAGCCCATTGCTTTTGCCCAAAGGCGCGCCCTCAATTCAGCAGAGAAACGCTATCATACGACGGACCGTGAACTACTAAGTATCACATGGGCCCTCCGTCACTTTCGAGAGCTAATCTTAGAATATCAGATAGAAGTGCACACTGATCATTCCCCCCTCACGTCCATATTTAAAGGTAGGGACCCTCATGGGCGACGCGCCCGCGCAAATTGAAGTTCTAGCAGAGTTTGACGTCACCATTGTTTATTTACCCGGGAAGCAAAATGTCGTTGCCGACGCGCTATCACGCTTGAATCTAACTCCTCGCCCACCTTTGCCTCCCGCAAGGTGAAATTCTCTGACAATTGCACCTATCTTTGGGAAATTTCTGCCGCGCCTACGTTGAGGATCCTTTGGAGACGAGATCCGGCCTGCACAGTTAACGGTCCGTTCCAACCCCATTCATTCTGTTACCCCCCCCGGTCTGGCTGCTACAGCCGGTACTTCCATGCCCCCCACGGGACGAGATCCGCTAGCGCAACGTAAATATCATGGCCC
>NW_023652464.1:0-5258 GCF_015228065.2 Penaeus monodon
TTTTTTTTTTAAAAAAAAATTTTTTTTTCCCAAAAAACCCTTTCCTTTTTTTATTTTTCTTTAAATTTAATTTTTTTTGAAAGATCTCAAAATTGGGGAAAAAAAAAAAAATAAAAATAAAAAAAATAAAAAAATAAAAAAAATAAAAAAAAATAAAGATTGAATGAAGGTCCTACCCCTTGCCAGTCACCCAAAACCCACTTGTGCCCGAAAAACGCACCACTGGGCCTTTTCTTCCACCGGATGCATAAACCCTTCTTGCCCTTTTCGATCAAAATCGGGGGTTTTTTTGTCTGGGGGTCCTCTTCATCATCTGGTCAAACTCAGAAATTTGGGGCCCTGGGTCGGAAAAAACACCTTGGCATACCGAACTTGAAGTCACGATCATTGGACCCGGCTTAAAAGGGAGAGTCCCAAAATTGGGGAAAAAAAAAGAAGGGGAAACTTCATTAATAACTATAAAACTAACTTCTATATTCAAAGGGAAAAGTGCATTTTTACTTCCCTAAACTCCAAATCCTTATTTTCCCCTCAAAAAATTTTTTTTTTCATAAACCCTGGTGGCTAAAATTTTCCCCCTAATGATCACACATAATCAAAAAAAACTAAAAAAATACCTCATCTATTTCCGGAAAGACATGTATAATTTATAGTGATTTTGCTTTTAAAAGTAATCCTAGGCATAAGAAAGTTATATTTTGATCTGACGGGATTGAATACATACATGATTAAATAAAAATTCTCTTGCAGTAACAAAAATTTTAAAATGATGAAAATGACTTACCAAGTAAAATAGCCCCCATCTTACATTCTCAGGTAAGAACCAACTACCTTGCGAAGACCCGGGGATTCCACCCCTACCCCACCCCCGGGCAAGTAACGCTTGTACATTTTGTACAGGTCATGGAAAGGTGCACGGGAGGGAAAAAAACCTTGCTGCATCAACTCGAGCAAGTGGTCATGCCAAAACCGGGAAAAGCTTACAAATGGCTCCCCACCCCAAACTCATGGTCAACCATTTTAAAAACTTTGGGGTTGGGATACCGGATGAAGTTTGGCCCTAGGGGTTTAGATAGATTTTATAATGATATGATTAATGGTTAAATTTTTTACTAAAAAAGGGACAAAGTTAATAACAATAAAAACAACAAATAAAAAAAGATAATAACAAAAGCTACAACAATAAAAACCCAAAAAGATCACAAGCTTCCAGAGGCCCCAACCCGAACATACTTTTTTAAATCAAAAAAACGGGGCCGTGCTGCCATTTTTTTCCAAAAACTCCTGCAGCTGGACTTAATTTGGAGGCCACAAAATTTTAAAGAGATTTTTTTCCTCGGGCTGAGGGGGGTTCCCTCCCTGAGCGAAAAAGACCCCTGCAAAACTTGTTCTGGGCCCCTGCACTGGGGGCCTAAGGAAAACATGAAGGGAAAATCTTGTTCTTTCTCCAAAATTGGCCCCGAAGAGTAAATTTGTGTTAGGGGTTCCGAAAAAACAAAAAAAATATTAGAAAAGAAATAAAAAAACGATGTGTAATAATAATAATCATTTAGAAAAAAATTTCAATTAGCAATTAACAATAACCCTTTAAGTTTTTCTAAAAAAGAAAAATTATTTTAAAAAGCCCCAATGGGAATTTTTCCTTTTTCTATTTTTTACCAAATCTTTTTCCATATAGGGCAAGAAAAATGAAAAATAATAACAAAATTTGGGAAACTGGTATATTTTTTAATGAATTAATAAAAAATGAGAATATCCTCTTCTTATTTTTTCCTAAGTTTTTCCCTCCCTTCCCCCTTTTTCCCTTCTTCCTTCTAACCCCTTTTTTTTTTTTTTTTACTTCTCCCCTCATTGCCTTTTTTTTCTTAAACTCCCTCCCTCTCCTCTCCCTCTCCCTTTCCTTCTCCCGTCTGATTTTGCACCCCTGCGCCCGCAAATGTCCCCCGATGAGGAAAAACCCTCTCACCCCTAATCTCCCGATGATCCCCCCCTCCAGCTTTTTCCCCCTTGGTGGTAGGGCTAGGGGAAGTGGTTGTTGTGGGGGTTTATTGGGGGAAAATGCTGCCCTGAAAATTGGGTGGCGATGACTTTTGGGAGCTTGCCTTTTCCCCCTCTTTGGGACGATAATCCATTCCCCCCTTTTCTTTTAATCAGATTTTTGGTGATTTGTTGAAGGGGAAAAAAAAAAAGAGGAAATTTGATGCTCTTTAATAACAGAGTTCTTTTAGGAATTTTAAAAAAGGGTTAGGAATAAAAAAATCAGAAATAATTTAGGTATTATAAAAAATTTTTTTTTTTATTCCATAATAAAAAAACAGATAAAGTCATCCTACAAAAAACTAATAATCTACAAAATTTAAATCTTCAAAATTTTAAAAAATGAGTAACCAAATCCAATTGGAACAACTGAAAAAAAGGGGGGTTCTACTAAAAGCATGTATGCTTTTAAACCCCTTTCCCCAAACGTCCCCCGGTTTTCGACTGGCAATTTTTTTTTAACACCCAAACCCCTTTCTTTTTTTTAAAATGCTTTTTTTTCTTTTCAGGATACGCTCATTGAAGAACATCTGCAACTTTTCTTGCAGTAGTGGATGCGAACTGTTTTTTTAAAAAATTTTCCCTGGGGAAAAATTCTGCACAGGAAAAAAAGCACAAACTGAAGTTTTTTAAATTTTAAGGTAAGATGAGATAACATTATATAAATTCACATAATCTATAAAATATTTTTTTTCAGGTTTTTTATAAAGCTACCGTTAAAAGAGATGATAAAAAAAAACTGGGAAAAAAAGAAATGGAGAGAAAGACCCACAAAATAACAGAAAAAAAAAAAAATTTTACCAAAAACCAAAATCTAGAAAAGCCGAATTTTATGGATGAAAAACAAAAAGGAATCCCCTGATTTTTTACGGGGGGGAAAAGTGTATCGAACAGTTTGCTGTACATTGCCCCCTTTGGCCAGGGGATCCCGAGCCCCCCCCCCCCCCCTTCCTTTTGTACCTTTTTGAGGAACCCCGAAAAAGTAAAAAAAAAAAAAAAAATTTTTTCACATCATAAAAAAATAAAAAAGAAAGGAAAAAAAAGAAAGAAAAAAAGAAAGAAAAAAAAAAAAAAATGAAGTAAAAAAAAAAAATTTTTAAAACATTTTTTTTTTTTTAAACCCCTTTCCTACTGAAAGAAATAAAGGGATGAATGAATTTTTTTTAAAAAACCCCATCTAGAAAAAAAGAAAAAAAAAAAAAAATAAAAAAAACAAAATAATAATATCCCCTCGAAAAAATAAAACGACAAACATAATTGATTGACTGCTAATTTTTTTTGGGTAAAAATTTTCTAAACAATAAAAATAAAAAAGAAAATTAAAAAAATAAAATAAAAAAAAAAATAAAAATTACCCCAAAAAATTTTAATAAAATAAATGAAATAAAAACCCCTATCTCATCTGCAAAAACAACCTTTCAAAACTATCACATTATAAATAAACACTGCATCCCATTTTTCAAACTCATTTTTTCATGCCACCTTAAAAACCAAATCACTGGGTTTTTTTTTTTTTTGTTCCCTTTTTAGTCCCCCCCCTTATTTGTTGCAGAAAGCAGGGCCCCCAAAAGTGGCCTGGTTAAGGGTTTTTTTTCCCCGGGTTTGCAACCCTGGAGGATTTGGGCAGCTTTTTGGGTTTTAATGAACCTTCCCCACAGCCGGGGGGCCCATACAACCCCCCCTGGAGGGGGAGGGAAGGGAAAAAAATTCATTTTGAATGTTAAAATAATTAATAAAAAACAAAAAATTTTAACAACAGTCCCCCAAGCAACAATTTTTCCCAAAAAACAAAAAAAAATTTGAAAACAAAAAACACCCCTTTTGGCTTCTGGATTTCCCGAAAGAGGAAAGGGTTTACCAGGTTGGGAGCAAAAAAAGCTGCAACATTTTGTGGGAGATGGCCCTCGCTCCGGGCGGGTGGGGCCCCAAAAGGTTACTCAAGCCTTGTCCATGGGGTTTTTTCAAAAAGTCCCCCCCCTTTCCACATCAAACCCCCCTGGGAAATTTTTCCTTTTTTGGGGGGGGGCCCCCCCCCCCCCCTTTTGGGGTTTTTTTCCCCCCCTTCTTCGGTTTTGTTTTTGCCCAAGGGCCTTTTTTTTTTTCCCCCCCGGGGGAAAAATTTTTTTTCCCCCCTTTTTGGGGGGGGAAAAAAAAAAGGGGGGGAAGAAAAAAGGGGAAAATTTTTTAAATTCAACCCCATCCCCATTTTTTTAATTTTTTTTTCCCAAATTTTTTTAAAAAAAAAAAAAATTAAAAAAAAATTTATTTTTTAAAACCCCCCCCCCCTTTTAAAACATTTTTTTTTTCCCCCCCCCCTAGTTTTTTTTCCCCCCCCGGGCCCCCCCCCCTTTTTGGGGGGGAAAAAAAACCCCCCAAAAAAAAAAGGGGGGGTTTTTTTTGTTTCCCCCCCCAAAAAATTTTTATTTTTTTTCCCCCAAAAATTGGGGTGAACCCCCCCCCCTTTTTTTTGTTTTTTTTTTTTCATTTAAAAATGGAAATTTTAAAAATTTTTTTTCCCCCCCGTTTTTTTGGGTTTTTTTTTTTTTTTTTTAAAAAAAAAAAAAAAGGCCCCCCCCCCAAAAAGGGGTTTTTTCCTAAATTTAAAAAGGGGTTTTTTTTTAATCAAAAAAAAGGGGGAAAAATTTAAATTAAAAAATTTTTTTTTTTTTTTTTTTTTTTTAAATAAAAAAAACAAAAAAATTTTTGAAAAGGGGGCCCCAAATTTTTTTTTAGTTTTTTAAATTTTAAAGGAATTTTTTTTTTTTTAACAAAAATTTTCCCCTCCTTTTTTATTTTTTTTCTTTTAAAAAAAAAAAAATTTTTTTAAAATTTTAAAAAACCCCGGGAAAAAAAAAAACCCCCAAAAAAAAAAAAATAATCCCCGGGCCCCAAAAATTAAAAACAAAACCGGGGGGAGGGAAAAAAACATATTGGGAAAACCCCAATTGCTTTTTTTTTTTTTTTAATAAGGGGGTTTTTTTCCCCTTTTAAATTCCAAAAAACTTTCCCTTAAGGAAAAAAATTTAAAAACACTTTCCCCAAAATTTTTTTTCCCCCAAAATTTTTTTTTTTTCCTTTCCCCCCCCCCCCCTCCCCCAAAAAAACCCTTTTTTTTTTTTTCCCCCCCTTTAAAAACAAGGGTTTTTTAAAAAAGGGTTTTTTAAAACCCCAACGGGGGGGAAAAAAAAAAAACCCCAAAACTTTTTTATTTTAAAAGGGGA
>NW_023652465.1:0-5258 GCF_015228065.2 Penaeus monodon
TATTATTTTTTAAATTTTTTAAATTTTTAATTATTTAAAAATTTTATTTTTTTTATTTTTTTTTTTTGTTTTTTTGATTTTTGACATTTTTTGAAGGATTAAAGGATTTTTAAGGATTTTTGTTAAAAGAATTTTTGCTGTTGTTGTTTTTTTTTTGTATTTTTTCATTTTGCTGTGTTTTTGTTTTTTAAAATTTTGTTACGATATTTCATTGCTATTTTTGTATTCGATTTGTTTTTTTTAGTTGTTTTGTTGAAACCCTTTTTTGTTCTTGTTGCTCTGCCGTTGTTGTAATTTAAAAACAATTTTTTTTCCTTATTTTCTTAAAAAGGCTTTGTCTCCTTTCTATATCTGATATGTAATTTTGAATTTTTTTTTACATGTTATCGATTTGAAGATTGAATACTCTAAAAAAAAATCCCTCTGTTACGTAAAAGGGGGGAGAGGGGAGAAAGAGGGAGAGGAGAGAGGAGAGGAGAGAGAGAGAAAAAAGGGGAGGGGAGAGAGAGAGGAGGAGAGGGAGGGAGAGAGGATAAAAGAGAGGGGGGGGGGAGGGAGAAAAGGAAAAAGGGGAAAAGAGAGAGGGGGGGAAAAAAAGAGGAGGAGGAAAAACTCAGAAAGAAGAGAATTAATATTTTCTTCTCTCTCTCTCTCCTCTCTCTCTTCTCTCCCTCTCTTTTCCTTTCCCCCCCTCCCCCCCCTCTCTCTTTCCCCCCTCTCTCTTGTCTTGTTTCCTTATCTTAACCTGCTACGTCTCATTCACACAAAATATTTTTTTCTCCTCACACTCTTGCCATCCCCCACTCCCTTCTCCTCAAAACCCCTCTTATCCCTTACTCCCTCTTTTCTTCCACTCATCATCTTCTCCCTCACACCCATCCTCACCTCCGCTCCCTTTCCCCCCCACCTTCTCCCTCTCCCACCTCGTCGCCTCGCTCCCTTCCCCCCCCGAGTGCATCAGTCTTCAAGACAACAAAAAGCCCCCTACTCTATCTTTTTCCTTCCACTCTCACCATCCCCTCCCTCACACTCCATCTCACCCTCCAACTCCTTTCCCTTCCCCCCTCGTCTCCCTCCAAAATCCCAAACTCGTCTCTCCCTACCGGGTTTCCCCCCCAGGACGCACATCAGTTTTTTAAGACAAAAAAACGTCCCCCTCCCTGCCTGGCATTACCTGTGAGCTCCTTGGAAAAGATGTCTCTCCACCCCCTCATATTGTCATTTGGAAGTTGTAATTCTGCTCCTCGGGGGGTTTTATATTTCGGTGTTTCTCGTGTTTGGGTGTGGTGTGGATGGGTGATTTGGGGGTGATGTATGGGTGGGTGATCTCTTTCTCTCTCTTTTTTTTTTCTTTCTCTCTTTTTCTTTCTGTTTCTCTCTCCCTATTTCTTCTTCGTTCTTTTTTTTTCTCTCCCCCTCTTCTTCCTTCTCTCTCTTCTCCTCCTCCTCCTCTCCCCCTTTTCTCTTCTCCCCTCTCTCTCTCTCTCTTTTTCCCCTTCTTCCTCTCGCTCTCTCTATTCTCTCTCTCTTTTCTCTCCGCCCTTTATCCTTTTTTTTTTGTAGTCTTATCATTTTCCTCCTTCTTTTTTTCCCCCTCTTTCCCCCCATTACGCTATCAAAAAAAAATTATACTGGCAAATATCCATTTTCTCTCCATACCCACTGACGCGCGGTCTAATGCACTCCTACCACACACTAGCGAAAGGTCATACACACAGTGTGTAGTGTGTGTTGTATACACACACACATATATAAAAATATATATATATAAAAATATATAATATGATATATTTGTATATAATAATGATAATTATATTAAACTACATCTACTATCTATCTATCTATCTATCTTTTATATGTATCATGAATAATTTTGTACATTATTGAAATATATACACATATTGTGTATAAAACAATAATACTATATATTAATATAAAATTTAATATATGTGTGTGTGTGTTGTGTGTGTGTAGGGTGTGGTTTTAATTATATATATATATAATAATTATATATATATATAATATATATGTATAATATATATAACATCAACACACCCCCACACAACCCCCACCCCCCGCGGCGTGTGTTGTATATATATATATATATATTTTAATATAATTTTATATATATTATATAAAAAATTATAATATTTTATATATATATATATAATTTTTTTTAAATTTTTAATTATATATATTATATATATATATAGTTGTGTATGTGTGTGTGTGTGTATTATAAAATATATATATATATATATATATTATATATATTATATATAATATTATATGTATATGTATATTTTTTGTTGTAATATATTATTATAGTGTTGTGATATATATACTATTCTTTTTTTTTTCCAATATTTAGGTAGGTGGGGCCAAGTCACACACTAAATATATAAATTTTATATATATATATTTTATATATTTTTAATATTTATTTTAAAATTATATATATATTATAATTTAATATTAATATTATATTAAACCCCAAAATACAACTACTTATCCAATTTTAAAATATATATATTTTATATATATATATATATATATTATTATATTTAATTTTCATATATATATAATACATCATACATTGTAATATTTTTAATATTATATATAATATTATTATAATTTATATAAAATTTATATATATAAAATTTATATAATATATATACATACATACATAATAGTACATATTATATATTATATTATATTTTATATTTTATTTATATTTTATATAATATATATATCGTGTTTTTGGTGTGTTTTACTCATCAACATACTACATATATATATAATATATATATATATAAAAATTATATTATATTATGTTGTGTTTTTGTGTTGTGTGTGTGTGGTGTGTGTGTGTGTGTGTGTGTGTGTGTGTAGGGTTTTGGGGTTTGTGGAGTGTTTGTGTGTGTGAGTGTGGTTTTGTTTATAATTATCTACACCACCCACACCACACAAAAAAAAATAAAATACATTTAACAAAAAACAAAATAACAATAATAATCATAAAAAACCCATTACACACGAGCATACATTTAAACTCTCTCCCCCTCCCACACGTATTTAAACGAATAATGCTGGCCCAAGGGGTTTTTATCAAAAAAAAGTAAAACTGAAATTTTCCCTTCGCGCGGGCCCCCACTCGAGAGTAATTCGGGGGTAATATAGAATTTTTCTCTTTTTATGGTTTTTTTTGTTGCTTTTTTGATTATTTGTTATTGGCATAGAATTTTATTTTTATTATTATTATCAATTGTTATCATTATTTAAAGATGATGATGCTAAAAATGATAATGATGTGATGAGATTATGATGTAATGATGGATGATAATAATAAATTTAAAAAAAAAATAAATGATAAAATAATAAATAAAATAATTAAAAAAATTTAAAAAATAATAATAAAAAAAAAAAATAATAATATAATAAAAATGTTAAGTAATAATTAGATAATAATAATATTATGATAATAATATAAAATTAGTAAATTGTATGATGATGAAAAATAAAATAAAATTAATAGCTAAACTAATAAACATAATAATAATCATAATAATAAATAATAATAAAATAAAAATTTAAAAAAAATAATAAAATTGATAATGAAGTTGATAAAATAATATAACAACAAAGATAAAAATTAATAATATAATAAAAAATTATAAATAATAATAAAAAATAATAATAAAAATAAATAAAAAAATAATGATATATAATAATAAAAATTATTTTTATTATTTTTTTATATTTATTTTTATTATTTTCTAGATAAAGATAAAAAAAATAAAACCATAAAAGTAATAGTAAAAATAAAATAAAAATAAAAAAATATAATAAAAATAATAATAAAGTAAGGATTAAGTAATGATAAAGAAAATGATGAAAGGATGATATAACATAACTGAATTGCGTCACAGTGTTTTTAACTCATTAAATCGTAACAACAGGGTAATCCAGAACTATATTAGCATTAGATCATTTATCAACTTGAAACATGACCCTTATACTATTATTTGACATAGGTAATGACCTTTTTTTTTATTTCTATGAGAACAGAGATGTATAGAGAAGAAATTTCCACCTTTGCAACAAGTCAATTTAAAACCAGTAAAGAACTCATTTCGTTCTCATTATAAAAAAAAAAGGAAAAAAATTTTCTTACTATCAATATTCTATTTTTTTCTATATATATATAATATATATAAAATAATTATATATATATATATATATATAATATATATTTTTTTTGTGTGTTGTGGTGGTGGTTGTGTGGGGTGTGTGTGGTTTTGTGTGTGTGTGTTTGTGTTTTCTTAAAAGGGGGAAATTTCAAAAACACAAAAATGCTGCAGATTATTGCAAAGACATAGAGAGGGGGGAAATACACATCGGTGGTAGGGGGGGGGGGGTAAAAAATTATTATAACAACACACACACACACACACACACACACAAAAAAACACACCACACAACCACACACACACACACAACATAATATTATATATATTATATATATATATATATATTATATTATATTATATATATATATATGATATATTATATTTATAACATATATATATCATGATAATATACACATATAATTTAAAACATGATAAATATAACAAAATAAAGAAAAACAAAAACTATCCCCATGCAAATCCTTTTACATAATATTTTCTTTTCGAAAGGTTAAAAGAACCAAAACACTTTTGCAACAGCAACACAACTTTTTTTTTTAAATTTGGCTGACGTGTGCGTATAATAAGGCAAAAAGATTTAAATTAAATTGTGGTAAAATTTGGCTTAACGGAAACTTAGAAGTGGATAGATGATGGTTGGGGTAATAAATAAGGGGAGGAGATAGATGATAGGTTTTGGGAGATAGGTAAATAGACGGTAGTTAGATTGGTAGGAGGGGAATAGATGGTTGATGATGGTAAGTCGGTTGGGTAGATATGTTGTGGGAGATGGTTGGGAGATGGTATGACAATAATAGGTATGTAATAGTAGGTTGGTGATAGTAGGTGAAGTAGTAGGTTAGTAAAAGGTAATAGAAAGATAAATGGAAGTAGATATATAATAGTAGGTAGTGGGAAAACAGGTAGTAAAAAGCTGGGAGGGAAAAGATAAAAAATTAAAATAAAAGATAGATAGATAGATAGACGATTTGATTTTTTTTTTTCCCTTTTTTTTCAAAATTTCTTAGGGTTCCAGATATTAAAAAATTTTTTGCGCTTTTTTTTTTTTTT
>NW_023652466.1:0-2500 GCF_015228065.2 Penaeus monodon
AATGTTTATAATATGATAATAAAATAATAATAATAATTAAAAAAATATTATTAACATAATAATATAATGATAATAATAATAAAAATAAAAATAATAATTATTTATATTACATTATTATCACGTTATCATAATTATCATCGTATCAATCATATCATTATTATTATCTCTTACATTTGCAATTATATATAAATATATCATTATACATTATTTTTGCAATTATTGGAGTTATATTTCTTTGTAATTTTACTAATAATAAAATAATATCAATTAAGATAACAATAAAAAATAACAAAAATTTAAACGATTTATAAAAAATTATTTATATCATTATTTTTATTATTTTCGTTATAATAATAAATATGATATAAGAAGAATGATAAGACAACAATATCATATAAATATTATTATTATTATTATCATTATTATTGTTATTATTACATTTTAAAATTTAGAATTCTAGTAATAATACTAATAATATAATTAATAGAATAAAATAAGAACAATACTGATGATAAAATAATAATAAAAATTTAATAATAATAAATAATGATAATAATAACTAATAAGAATAATAATATGATAATAATTTTAATAATAATAATAATAATATAATAAAAAATAATAATAATAATAATAATAATAATAATTATCATCATCATCATCATCATCATCATCATCATCATCATCATCATAATAATAACCTATAATCATAATAATATATAATAATAATAATAATAATAATGATAATAATAATAATAATGATAATGATAATGATGATAACTACAACAAACAAAACAATAACAATAATAATAATAAAAATTTAAAATAATAATAATAATAAATAATAAAAATTTAATAATTTTACGCCGGCGCTCGTCTCTCTCCACCAAACACGAGGCAGGCTGGGCAGACGGTGCTATCCAACAGGGTCGTGAAAAACTGAAACCTCAAGAGGCACCAGCAACCACGGTCCAGAAAACACAAAGAGAAACGCCAAGTGGCGAGGCAGGGCACAAATAAAACACAAAATGACAGCTTCCTTTATTAAAACAAATTTATTTACCGTAACTTTTTATAGGCACAATACAGGGGAACACATGTCACACTGCACGCAACAGTTTATAACCGAGCAACCAAAGTTAATATCAGGTCACAAAGGAAACACACAGGTCTTCACAGGAGCAAGGCACCCAAAAAAACTCGTCTCTCTTGGCTTTTTCCATCCGCTCCCTCCGCCACAGCAAGCTGCGTCATGTTTGCCCAGGTCCCTTCATGTTAAAAACATGCCAGGTCATCCTTTTCAGGGTTAACACATGTTTCACACAGAGACAAAAACCCACTGGCGTAGCACTATCCCCCCCTATCAAGCAGACGCCCGTCTGCTCTGCATATCTAAACCTAAAACAAACTACAGAAAATTTAATAAATCAGTTCTCAGAAACACAAAAACTTTCATTCCAGCGCGGCTTTCTTCGCTCTCGCTGGGGTCTCCTGGAGGGGTGTGGCGGCGGTAGATTGGCAGTGGCACCCAGAGGGGTTTTCCCCTGTCCAAGACCTGGATCATGGTCACCATTGACTCTGCGGCATCGCCCTCACCGTCCAAAATGCTCGTCCTCATCTCGGTCAGCGTCTGCCACGTCCTCATCGCCGCTACTGGGGCTAACTTCATCTTCTTTTCACCAGGGCCCCCAGGAGTAGCTTCCTGGCCCATGGAAAACGCCACAGCCGGTCCACGTGGACAACAGAGGGTCGTTTTCGCCCTCTGCGAATTCGATAGGGGACATCAGAGAGGGCCGCTACCACGTGGATGGCCCCTCCCAGGGCTCTGTAGCTTCGGCGAGAGCCTCGCTTCCGACGCGGGTTATGCAGCCCACACTCTGTCACCTATGTTGTACCTCACTTCCCTCATTGCGCCGGTCAAGGTCTCCTTCATGGCATGGCCGGCTACCTTGAGCTTGCCACGCACTGTCGGTGCACCTCCACCCGGTTAGTGGCGCTCCGGTGCGCCAAGTCTTCGAGGAAGTCAGGCAAAGGCCCACACCAAACCAAACCTCCTCGCTCCCCGACGACTCTTCTGGATGCTCCACTTCCTTACAAGTGCCCAGCTTTGCACCAGGTGGCACCTTCTGGGCCTTATCGGAGAAGTTAGCTACCAACACTGTAACTAACCCCTCCCTGGTCCAACAAGGCTCCGCCCCAACCGCTACGCCATCAGCCAGCTGCAGGTTTTTAAAAGGGCTCCACGAGGCCTCTACTCCCCCGTATCACTCTTGACAGTCGACACCGGATTCTAGACTCTGTCCTGGGGCAAGGTGCAGTCGCTCAGCCGTAAAATACCTCTGCGCAGCCAATCTCTGGAAGCAAGGGTACATCTTCACCCTGCACCCTTCACCAGCTTCCGGGCCAAGGTCGAAAACACGCCTTTCTCTGCGTCAGGTAGTCAAGGCCCAGCAAGCAGTGCTCGTCCAGATCGGCCCCATACACCGGCAGCCGCTGCCCC
>NW_023652466.1:7500-16895 GCF_015228065.2 Penaeus monodon
TGTATGTGTGTGTGTATGCGTCTGTGAATACATGTGTGTCTGCAACACCTAGGAGTGTGGAGTGGCTGTATGGTTTTGTGTGTGCGAATTAAAAGTGAATGTAAGTATTTTCATCCCTTACTGTGTTCTTCTGTGTGATTCCATGTGACAACCTATCTATGGATGTTTTGTATGCGTATGTAGGTTAGTGTACATAACTGTCTATAGGTCTGCATGAGTCAGCGTTTTTGTGAGGACATGTCTAGGTGTATGTGTGAGTGCGTGTGTACGTTCATGTTTTTTTTTTTTTTTTTTAATGTGTGTGATGATAATGATGTAATAATGATAAGAAGGATGTTGTTTTTTGAAAATAGTTACACTAATAAAAATATCGATAATGTTAATGTTCATAATATCAATATTATTAATAATGATAATAATAATGATAATAACAATGATAATGATAATAGTAATGGATGGTAATAATAGTAATATGTTTGTGATAATGATAATGGTAAAGATGATGTTGTTATTGATAACAACAATAATAATGATAACTATATCAAGCATATTCAAATTTACGATATTTCCTTGGAATATAGAGAAGCAGAGGGAACGGTATAAAAGAGAGACAGAGAATATGAAGAGGGAAAAGAAGAAATATATATATATATATATATATATATATATATACAAAGATAAAGAAGAGAGAAAGAGAGCGATAAAGAAGAGAGACAGAGAGAAGGAAAGGAGAGAGAGGAAAGAGGAGAGAAAAGAAAGAGAGAGAGACTGAGGAGTGAATAGCGATACGGAAAAATGAAAAATCAAGAGGGTAGGAGAGAGAGAAAGGGAGAAAGAGAATGATAAAGAGAAAAGTGAGAGCAAGAGAATTGAAGAGAGAAAGAGAAGGAAAAAGGGGGAGAGACGGGGGTGGGGAGCGAGGGAGTACCGGAGTGCAGAGGCCTTTCGCTAGCGCGTTTGGGTCAGCGGTGCATGACCCGCGGGGGCACAGCAGCCTCCGTGTGGAGAAGCTCCGGTCCTGCGATCAGCCGCCTCCTCCAGGAGCCCGTCTCTCTGCGGGCGAAAATGCCTGCCAAGGACAAAAGGACGAGAACGTCTTGAGCACGGGGGAGGCGGCTGTTCGCTCGTTTAGTCGTTCGTTCGTTCACCTTTCAGTCATTCATATATATATATATATATATATATATATATATATATATATACATATATAATATATATATATATATTATATATATATATATATGTGTATGTGTGTGTGTGTGTGTGTGTGTGTGTGTGTGTGTGTGTGTGTGTGTATACACATACTTGTGTGTATGTGTGAGTATGTGTGTGTGTGGGTCTGTCTGTCTCACTCTCACTCATTCACTCTCCCTCTCTCTCTATTTATCTATCTCTCCCTCCCGAGACACGTATTAAATCTCGTTAAGTCAGGTTCATTTAGTTAAGGTTAGGTTCAGTTATGTTAAGTTAGGTTAGATTATGTTAGGTCCAGATAGGTTGGGTTTGGTTTAGTGAGATTGGGTATGGGTAAGTTTGATTAGTTGATGTATGTTGATGTTAGTTCAGGTTCAATTAGGCTATATTAGCTAGGTTAGGTTAGATTAGGTTTAGTAAGGTTAGGTTTGGTTTAATTAGGTTAGTATATTTGGGTAAGTTAGTTTGGTTTGGTTAAGTAGTTTCGTTAGTTTAGATTAGGATCAATTTACGTTATATTATCTTATGTTATATTAGGTTATGTTAATTAAGATTAGGTTTATTTAGGTTATGTTGAGTATGATTAGGTTTAGGTAGGTTAGGTTAAATAATGATGGATTACATTTACTTACGTTGGGTTAAATAATGTAACTTAACCAAAGCTAACGTACCCTACCCTAACCTAACTAAACCAGACCTAACCTAACTTAACTGAACCTGAACTAACCTAAACAAACATAAGCTAAAGTACCTTAACGAAAACTAACTAAACCTAACCCAAGCTAGCTAAACGTGAGCTAACCTAACTTAACCTACCTAATTTTACAAATCTAAACTAATCTAACCATAACTCATCTAACCTACTCTACCTAAACCAAAGTTAACTAATCAAACCTTACCAAAACTAACTAAACCCAACCTACCTTAATCTAACCTAACCTAACCTAACCTATTTAAGCTATATAACTAAACCTAACCTAATAAGCCTAAAGTAATCTAACATAACCTTGCCTAACTAAAAGTAATCTCACCAAATCGAACTAAACCTAACCTAAACTAGCCCAAAACTAACTTATGCTATCTGAAGTATATGTAAAATATCCTAACGTAACAAACAATCTATCCTAACCTAACCTAACTAAACCAAATCGAATTTAAAATAAGCAAATCTAACGAAACTAAACATAACCAATTTTAATTTAATCTAACCAAACCATATCTTACTTTACCCTAGTATAGCAAAACTTAACCTAATCCATACTGACTTAATTAGATTAATCTAACAACCTACCGAAACCTAATCTAATATAACACAACACAACATAGATAAACCTAAACTATTAAAACCTAATCTAACATAACATAACAGGACAAAATAACTAAACCTATTCTAATCTAATACAACCGAAGATAACTAAACCTAACCTAGCCTAACCAAATCTAACCTAACTAAAATTAATATAACCTTAACTAACCTAACGTATCCTAACCCAACTAAACCTAAGCTAGCATAAAATAACATAATCTATCCCAACTAAACTTCAGCTAACCTAACCAAAACCAACCTACCTAACTTAAATAAAACTAACCTAACCTAACCTAACCTAACGAAACTTAACCAAACCAAATCTAACCTATTCAAGCCTACCCTAACGTAATATAACAAAATACAACTAAACCTAACGTAACTTAAACTTAAACTAAGATATATAGGCAGGTGGATACAAAGATAGATACATGGGCAGGTAGGAAGGTTGACTAGCAAGAGAGATGGGTAGGTAGATAGATAGACAGATACGTATGTAGGTAGGTAGATAACTAGATAGGTAGATATGTAGGTAAGTAGATATAAATGTAGGTAGGAAGATAGGTAGATAGCCACTTAGCTAACTGGTCATATAAAGCATAGATATATACATACTTATACACACAGAAACACATTCACATATAAATAAATAAATAGATAGATAAATATATATATATATATATATATATATATATATATATATATATATATATATATATATACTGTACATATACAGACACACATATGGATGAATACATATCTACCTATCTATTTATCTATCACTCTATCTATCTATCTATGAGTATGTGTGTGTGTGTGTGTGTAAGTGTGTGTGTGTGTGTGCGCCTCTGACCCCGCCCACCTCTCATGCTGGTCGCACCCCCAACAGCAGGAGGCTCCGACCCCCTCGGCGCCTCTCTTCCCTCAGCCACACCTCCAACTGGCACTAAGCTCCACCCCCACATAGAGGCTCGGCCAATGGCATTCCCGAGATGGAGGAGGAAGTGGGGCTCGACGAGGAAGGAGGCCCGCCATTGGATCATCCAGCAGGAGTCTTCTCCCCATTGGCTGGAAAGACGACGCTGCTCGAGGGCGCAGCCGGAGACTCGGAGGAAACAGAAGAAGGGAAGAAGCCATCCAAATAAGACGAAGCAATAAGGGAAGAATGAGACAAAGAAAAAGAAGACGAAAAGGGGAAGAAGCGATCCAAATAAAATGGAACAATAAGAAGAGAATAAGATTAATAATGATAATAAGAAGAAAAGAATAAGTTGAATAATAAGAAGAACAAGGAAAGTGGAATAAAATATATATATATATATATATATATATATATATATATATATATTAATTGTAAGAAAAAAACAGTACATGAAAACCATAAAATTAAGAATTAAGAAAAAAAAAAAAAAAAAGAAAGTGAAGAATTTTGAGAAGCATAAAAATAAGATTAAAACATAAGCTGGAAGGGAAGCAAAAATCAATAATTTGAGAATTGATTGCAAAAATAACTAGAAATATATAATGAAACAATGAAATATATCTACGTAGTAAAAAAAATCAAATAAAGGAGAATTCAGTAATTCAGTCATGTAAAATATAACACGAAGATCAAAATATACAAACAAAATCAGTAATAAAAAATGACTGTCTCTAATACAAGATGGTTTTCATGCGAGAGTCAAAAGGAAAAATACATCAATATGGCAACCAGAATGACAGAGTGAATACCAGAATGACAATATGGCAACCAGAGTAACAATATAACAACCAGAATGACAATGTGGCAACCTGAATGGCAACATAACCAGAATGGCAATATGGCAACCCAAAATAACAATATGACGATGAGAATTACAATGACATGAATGACAATGTGGCAACCAGAATGGCAATATTGGCAACCATAATTATGCCAATAATTTGACAACAAAAATGGCATTGACAACCGGAATAAGCGAAATGGCACCCAGAATGATATGACAACCATAATTGCATGACAATCATAATTACATGCAACTAGGAATGACTTGACAATATGGCAACCATAATGACAATATGACAACCAAAATGACAGAATGGCTACCAGAATGACATACGTCATTTCCTGAAGTTTTCATTGGCTAGGATTTGTCGCTGTTTGCTTAACAGTCTAATCCGCTAATTTGCCAGTAACTGCCCATTCTCCATGGTGTCCAGTTCTTAGTTTTCACACATGAAAATTTATATCATTTCGGGTGCTATGCGTTTTGACCTTCAGTACGTTAAGATACTAAACTTATTCATTATGCTTTCAGAAAGTTTTTAAGGAATTTTTCATTCTATTAAATACTAAACAGCCTATGAACATAATTGCAGTCGCGACGAAGGTTTTAACTCTTGTCTTTCCCATCTGAAGGGTGTGGCTGAGACCCTCTCTTACGGAAATTCACGGGTTTCCATATGTTGAGAATGAATGTGGGGTTTATCATGGTGACATACACATGATCCTCAATGCGCCGTTTGCATATAAATTCGTGCTATGACGGTGTTCGTGTTCCATCGATTGGGTGATGAGCGTGTCTCACGCAAGGGATGTCGGCCTAGCGCACGATTCCGTAATTTTCATATTCCTCAAAGACAATGACTGCTGAGCTCTCTATGCTTTATCATTGGTGGGTCTGATGGATTTTGATTTGTTACTTCCGTATAAAATCATATAATATTATATATACATAAATCTATATGTATAAACACACACAGATTTTATACTCATTATTATCATGATTATCCATCATTATTAGTTATCATTATCATTATTAATAATATCATCATCATTATAACATTACTGCAATATTATCATCATTATTGCATTATTTCATGATTATTCCAATTATTTGCAGTTAACTCATAAAAATCCATATATAGTATAACAATAAAATAAATATAATAACGATTTTATAATCAATTTATATCATTATTTCAATTAGTATCGTTATTACGTAATAATTATTTCTTATTAAATATCTATTTTTGCAATTACTGCTACTAGTAAAAGTATATTAATGATAATAATACAATAATATCAATAACAATATTATAACGCTATTATTACATATTATAATATATAAATTATTATGTTATTATAACAGTTATAATATATCATATGGTAATAATACTAATAATTAAAAAAAAAATAATTAATATGATAATTAATTATGGTAGTAGTGGTAGTATAGTAGCATATATAATTAATAATATGATAATATAAATATAATAATAATAATAATAATAATAATAATTATCAAATAAATATTTAAATTAAAATCATCAAAGTTATCAACATTTCTTAATTCTTACTTTGATCATCATTATTGTTCATTATCAATACAAGTCTGGTAATTCTTATCATTATTACCCTGAATAATTGCCAAAATCACATAGAAATCGAAAAACGTCATTTTTGAATATACTCTGAAAAGGCTATATTTCGCTAGATTTTGCCGCATTTTCGAAATCTTGGGATTTTTTTACTTTATTATAATATATGGACACAATCCTTATTATCATCAATTATTATCATATTATCATCATATTATCGTTATCATCATCATAATTATCATTATCATCATCTTATCGTCATTATTGCAATTATTATCACATTATTGGATGACTGCAGTTATAATGTATATTTTTGCACTATACCCAATAACAAAAACAACTATAGTAATCCGTTAATACATCATTATTTATCATGATTCTCAGCATTATCATCGTATTATCCTCATTTCATCATTGGATTGAATTATTATACATTATTTGAAATATATCATCCGTTATTGCAATTATTATTATCACTATTTGCATTATTATTATCCTATTGCAATATTATCATTATTATTGCATATGCAGTTATAAGTATATCTTAGCAATATATTATGCAACAATAATATTATACTAACAAGTAATAATTATAATATCTTTTTGGTAATAATACTAATAAAAAAGTAATAATAATAAAAGATATAATTAATATAATATATATAATAATACATAGTAATAACAACAACAATAAAATAATAAAAATTAATTAATAATAATAATAATGTAATAATGATAATTAATAATTTAAAAATAATAATAATGAATAATAATAATAATAACAACATTATTAATAATATTAATAATATTTTAGATTCAACAAATGTTATCAAAAATTCTCTTTAAATTCACTTTATTATCATTATGTCTTTATTAATACAATTTCGGTAATTATTATCATTATTAGCCTAATTTAATTTCCCAAATCATCATAGAAATTGAAAAAAAAAAGTCAAATTTTGAGGTTTATTTTGCGCTTTCTCGACTTTGGGATTTTTTTTTTAAACCTTTTATTTATTATATTGGAAACAATTTCTGTTATTATCATGATTATTATCATGATTATCATTGATTATCATCTTTATCATATTATCATCATTATTACCAATCATTATCATCATTTTTGCAATTATTATCATTATTATTGAATTATTGCAGTTATATGTATATTTTTGCAACTATACTAATAACAACAACAATTAAATAGTAATAACAATAATATAGCAATTTTAACGATTCATAAGCATTACTTATATAATAATTTTCATTAATATCCCTTATTACTGTAATTATTACTGTTATAATATTTTTTTTGCAATTATATACTAGTAAAAATAATATAATGATAATAAACACAATAATAATTAAATAACAATATTATAAAGACTATTTTTTTTTATTATCTTGTTATTTATTATTATTTTATAATTATTTTGTAATAATACTAAATAATAAAATTATAAAAGTAACAATAAGAAATAAATAATGATAATAATAATGATAATAATAATATAGTAATAATCATATCATCATCATCATCATAAACCTCATAATATATCATCATCATCATCAAATATTATCAAAAATTTTCTCACTGGATATCATCATTATTGTCATGATTAATACAATTCTGGTAAATATTATCATTATTAACATATTAATTGCCAAAATCATTATAGAAATCGAAAAAAAACATCATTTTAGCTTATACTGTCAATAGGCTATATTTGCTAGATTTTGCCGCTTTTTTGGGGTTTTTTTTTTCTTTTCCATTTATTTATCATATATGGATACAATTCCTGTTATCATGATTATCATCATGATTGTTATCATTATTATCATCATCATCATGATTATCTCATTATTATCATTACCATCGGGATTATCATTACCATCGTGATTATCATTATTATCATTATCATCATGTTATCATCCTATTATCATTATCCTCATGATTATCATCATTATTGCAATTATTATCATCATTATTGCAATTATCATCATTATTATTCCAATTATTATCATCATTATTGCAATTAATATCATTATTACCCCAATAATTGCAAAAAATTTTCACAGAAATCCTTATAACTTAATTTTGGAGTATAATCTGAAAATAATATATTTTGTTAGATTTTGCCGCTTTTTTTGACTTTTGGAAAAAAAATTTTACCTTTTATTATCATCATTATTATCATGATTTTCATGATTATTATCGTTTATCATCATCATTATCATCAATATTTCCCTCATTATCATCATTACTGCAATTATTATCATCATTATTGCAATTATTATCACTATTTTTGCAATTATTGTAGTTATAATGTATATTTTTGCAACTATAACTAATAACAACAACAATAATAATAGTAAAACAATAATAAAAACAATAATAATGATTTATAATCATTTTAATCATTAAACCCTTCTCTATACCAAGCTTACCGAAGTTTTGAACGAGGTATATGACAGCGGACAAATCCCAGAAGATCTCAGCAAAAACTATTTTCATAGCCCTCCCCAAAAAAACTGGCGTAATTGAATGTGAATTACACAGAACGATTAGCCTAATGAGCCAGGTGATAAAAATTCTACTCCGCATTCTGATGATGAGACAAGAAGTAAGATAAAACCTGAGATTTGGAAAAGAACATTTTGGGTTCGTAAAAGATGCTGCACAAAAGAATGCGATCTTCGTACTGAGAATACTATCAGAAATAGCTATCGAGATGCTTAAGTATTTATACGTGTGCTTTATTGATTATACAAAGACTTTTGATAAAGTGCAACGAAGAGCTTTTCAATAGCTATGAAGTTTAGATCTGGATGGAAAGGATTTAAGAGTTCTGCGTAACCCTCTACTGGGAACAATCGGCATGCATGCGAGTTCATACCCCAACATTAGAAGAGGCGTTCGACAGGGATGTGTGTTTAGCCCAGATCTCTTTAACCTTTACAGTGAGATTATCCTTCGTGAAATATCAACATTTCAAAGGTTTTCTTATCGGAGGCCACAACTTAAACAACTTTAGATATGCCGACGATACGGGGTTGATTGCAGAGCAGAAGAAATCTGCAAGAGATACTAGACAAAGTAGTTGAAGCCAGCGAAAAGAAAGGGGTTACCATAACTGTAGATAGACAGAATGAAGTTTAATCAGCAAACAAAAAATTGTTAAACAGTGGGAAGATACGGATTGGTGACATCTTGATAAAACAAGTATAGAAATTCAAAATATCTTGGCAGCATGATAACGGAAGATGGCAAAATGATCAAGAAATTAGAAGACGAATTGGAATGGCAAAAGCTGCATTTGAAAAACTGGGGAAAATAATGAAAAAAAACAAAATTTCTATGTCAACAAAATCAGAATGCTGAACTGTTATGTGTTTTTCATCCTCACGTATGGGAGCGAATGCTGGACTATTTCACAGGATATGGGAAAACGAATTGAATCGGCAGAGATATGGTTCCTCAGGAGAAGTTGAGAATATTTGACAGAAATAAAATGTTTTTAAAATCAAAAAAGTT